>NC_086321.1:374662992-374760492 GCF_036172605.1 Pelobates fuscus
ATCACATTAACATAAACATTTTCAGAATCAGCATACTCCAAATACAAACATACGTAAAAATCATACAAATTGGTTCAGTGGTTCAAAAGATAGATCGTAGTCCTTTGTGACCAAATGAAGCATGGCTTTTCTGCCCAAAACCAGTTCCACAGAGTCTTCTATCCTGGAGATAATTGGGAAGTAATCCAATTATCTCCAAGGACAGAGGCAAAACTCCATTAAGCACATGGCAGTAAAAAGACAGTAAAATACAATAAAATACACAAGGTTACATTTATTACATAAAATACAGACATGCAACATATCCCCAGATAGCTTAGGTCTGAGCGCACATTATTACTGAATGGCTCTGAGACCACACACATACAGTTCAATTGCCATGGAGCCAAAGTCTTTTATTACACGAATAGGCTCCATAGCAATAGCTATCTAGGTTAAATGAGTTCATTCAGTAAATCCGAGAATCTACCGAACGCCAGAGCAGAAATACATGAATAGACCTTTCTGCATAGGAAAATAAAGTATTGAAATGCCGGCCCATAGTCAAAAGGCAGCAGGCAGGCAACCAGGCTTCTCCAATGCAATGTGGCGAGATTGGTCTCGTCACAATACCAATTATCAGTCACCTTTTGGGCCGATTGCCGGTGTTGATATTCTATGGGAGGGCAGTAGAGCTGTGTCCAGGAGGTGGGTGTGTGGTTCATTCAGTTGGGACAAGACACACTTATACTGCCTTATCCCACCCTCCCTTTAGAAATACCTCTCATTATTTTTATTTAATAAAGCCCACCCTCCTGCCACTTGCCCCATTATCTAATTTTAAGAACCACACCTTAAAATTAAGGTGTGTTCACTTACTAGTTTTTAATTACAGTGAGCAGCCAGCATCCATCCACAACATGGTGGTTGAGGGCATGAGGGAGGTATTAAGCCTTCCTTATACAAATGTGTGGGTCATATAGACCCCCATAGACTCTTTATTATTTCTATGCATAAAAAATGGAAGGGAGGGATTGGGCAGGTATAGTCACACCTATCATCAACCTCTAAGGTGAAGTGCTATTAGTAGTGTATATAGGGGCCTAAATTTACCTCTAATTATCTTGTATCTTCTGGGGTAATAGTGCTTGTTTAGAGCCTGAATGAGAACTAGCTCTAGGTATATATGCTTAGGTACCTGTAAATAGAAATAGATAGATGTGGGAACTAGATAGGACTTAACACTTTTATTTAGCTTGTTAAAAATAAAATAAACCAATTAAACATACTTAAATGTTGCTGTGGTTACCATGGCAAAGTTCCATTCTCATGAGTATGAACTCTACCCTCACTAGCTGTAGGCTAGAGTTCACTAACCACCGGACCACTAGGGCTTCCCTACTGGACCACCTGGGATGGAAAGCAATGTGCCCCCACCCCCTCCCTGGCCACAGATAAGAAGGGAGAGGGATATACAATATATTTATTTTATTTAACAAAAACATAGTTATATTTCCTTTAATCTGCCCCCTCCCGACACCCAATAATTCCCTACACGTTCACACACTGCACCACACACACACACACACACTGCTCCCTTCACACAAACTGCACCCCTCACACATTAGACCCCTCACACACTGTACCCCAAACACACTACGCCCCTCACACACTGCCCCCCCCACACACACACTGCACCCTTTACACACACAGCCCCCCTCACACATACACTGCCCCCTCACACACACACACAGCCCCCCTCACACATACACTGCCCCCTCACACACACACACACACACACTGCCCCTCCACTTACACACACTGCACCCCTCATACACACTATAGTGTATAACAATATAACGCAATGCTATATTTTCTCTTGCTTTGTTGAGATACTCTATATATTGAGAAGCATTTCATGCCACATTGAGGGAAGTTGCCACCGAAATATGCCCAAAGGCTGCTGTAGTTAGAGCTAGCTTATTAGCTCTAACATATGTGAGTGGTTTAATCACACTTTTTATATATGTTCAATGATTTATTTCATACTACACTATCATGTGTGTATATTTATGTTTGATTGTTTAAGTGTTATAGCATGGCACTACATGGGAAGATATTTATATTGTATTGTTGATATTATATATATTGTAAGTGTGATTTGCATGTACAATATATTCGTATTTCACTTCACAACTGTTCATTCTTTATTCGTTCATATGTTTTTGCAACGCTCCCATCTGCCGAGTTTCAGATTGAAATGAAACCTGTGCGTTTCCAAATCTGTCTAATGACTGAATCCCAATGACAGATTCCTTGAGAAAGAAGGTTAAAGATTAAAATGTTCCTTTAAGTAAACATCAGTTGCTGAGAACATGATAGGATGCCATATGCAGCACTGCAGGACAATTAGTTTGTGCCATTGAAGGAGCAGATAACAGTAAGTACTCTGGACATGGTTCCAAGTGCTTTAACACCATTTTATTACAACAGTTCTGAGATGCGCCATATAGGGAGTGATAAAATATCTGCCTTATGTGTCACAGGTTTCCCTTATTTGTTCAAACTCAGAAGGTCCTATGAAATAATATTACTCCTAGGTCCCTTAATTTATTATTAGTTATCTATTAGCAAGTAAACCATTACACTTTAAAACTCTCTGCCCCATTTTATCAGAGATATCACAGAACTGCAAAGACAACAACCTGCAAAGACAACTAATCAGTGGTCAGTGCTACCTGCAAAGACAACTAATCAGAGGTCAGTGCTACCTGCAAAGACAACTAATCAGTGGTCAGTGCTACCTGCAAAGACAACTAATCAGTGGTCAGTGCTACTTGCAAAGACAACTAATCACTGGTTAATGCTACCTGCAAAGACAACTAATCAGTGGTCAGTGCTACTTGCAAAGACAACTAATCAGTGGTCAGTGCTACTTGCAAAGACAACTAATCAGTGGTTAATGCTACCTGCAAAGACAACTAATCAGAGGTCAGTGCTACTTGCAAAGACAACTAATCAGTGGTTAATGCTACCTGCAAAGACAACTAATCAGTGGTCAGTGCTACTTGCAAAGACAACTAATCAGTGGTCAGTGCTACTTGCAAAGACAACTAATCAATGGTCAGTGCTACCTGCAAAGACAACTAATCAGTGGATAATGCTACCTTCAAAGACACTGCATCAGCTGCGGTGAGTTCATCACTTATACACGTTCACTTATAGTATATAAGTATGTTTATTTTGTGTTTATTACATGTCTGTATCTTTTGATCCTGAGGAAAGCCCAGAGTGGGGCTGAAACGTTCATCTCAATTTTAATGTATACCCAATAAAGCTATTTGGATTTTAAATGAAGACCGAGGAGTGCAGCCATCATTTCAGATATTATATATCTGTTTTAGTAATTGGAATAAAAGTTATATTTTAATGGAAATCCGAGAGTGCACCAACTATATATATATATATATATATATATATATATATATATATATATATATATATATATATATATATATAAAGATCACAACAGTTTCTGGCACTCATCCCAGGAAAAAAGCATGAATTCAATAATAACCAGGTGCCTCTCCGTGCAAAATATACAAATAGAAAAAATTTAGAGCACTCGATGGATTTTGTAAATAAATACTATATTAAATCAAACGCATACAAATCAACGTTTCGACCGTCTAGCGGTCTTTATCAAGATCTTGATAATCTTGATAAAGACCGCTAGACGGTCGAAACGTTGATTTGTATGCGTTTGATTTAATATAGTATTTATTTACAAAATCCATCGAGTGCTCTCAATTTTTTCTATTTTTTTATATATATATATATATATATATATTTTTTTTTTTTTGTCTTATATAAATCAAAATAATGTTTACACTTTTTGAACGTTAATAACTCGAACATAAATAGCAGGAAAAACCAAAGAAAAGAAAAACGTTACCTGCGCTTTCTCCTTAATCCCTATGTATATTTAGACAAATGGAGGTCATTTAGTTGCTCCAATGGCCATTGGAGGGAATGCCCGCCTGCCAACGTCAAGGCAGACCCCCCTAAGCGGGTCCTAACACTGACCCTTCAGCCTGCTTCCTTGAGCTTCTGGCAAAGATATCTCTAATGAGACAGAAAGGGGTGTTTTTTATATACACCCCTATACTTATTAACCCTTAATAGGGAACACATGGGATGGGTAGCAGCATTGTAACCAGGCTGTGTGATGCAAAGTAAATACAAATACAAAAAGAGAAGTCCTGCGCTTAAGCAGCAAGGACTACAACACACATCAGCCCCAATATATAGTAAAAACCAAAGAAAAGAAAAACGTTACCTGCGCTTTCTCCTTAATCCCTATGTATATTTAGACAAATGGAGGTCATTTAGTTGCTCCAATGGCCATTGGAGGGAATGCCCGCCTGCCAACGTCAAGGCAGACCCCCCTAAGCGGGTCCTAACACTGACCCTTCAGCCTGCTTCCTTGAGCTTCTGGCAAAGATATCTCTAATGAGACAGAAAGGGGTTTTCTTTGGTTTTTACTATATATTGGGGCTGATGTGTGTTGTAGTCCTTGCTGCTTAAGCGCAGGACTTCTCTTTTTGTATTTATAAATAGCAGGAAGCATGAATTTTTTTTATGTCATTTATCTTAAAGTTAAAGGTGTTACCACTCTGTCGTTGCAGCAGGAGTTCAGAGAATATTCACGGATCGAGCCGCAATGCTGCAGGTTCAAACGGAGGGATGACAGAGCACGTTACCGCCGAAGGTGTCTGCCTGGAAAGATAAGATGAAAGGCTTCTAGCTCATCCACGTGTTCCGCCTGTACTCAGCTGGCTTCTTCAGGATATTGTGCTCTGTCATCCCTCCGTTTGAACCTGCAGCATTGCGGCTAGATCCGTGGATATTCTCTGAACTCCTACTGCACCGACGGAGTGGTAATGCTTTCAGCACAATGCTTATCTGCCACACATTCTGGACTTTGTTTGAATTCCTTGATGGAAAGTAGGATTTAAACACCATCTTTTTTACTCTGTGTGAGTTTTTTAACCCCTTAAGGACACGTGACATATGTGACATGTCATGATTCCCTTTTATTCCAGAAGCTTGGTCCTTAAGGGGTTAAAGGATTTGGAGTTTCGTTTTTACATGACTTTAATAAATTGTGTTGCACCTTCTTTGCTTTGTTTGTATCTTTGAAGATACGTTACTGTGATCACTGTTATTGGATACAAAGTTTACACAGAATACTCCTAATTTCCTGAACCACCGCTGTGGAGGTGGAAATCATACACATTTATCTCAATACCCAGCTTCCCCACAAATACGTATTTGAGGCTACTGCACAGCGCTGACATTTATCTACTTTTGGACATTCTATCACATAGGTTTGCGGAATAACCTTTTATGTCTGGCAGGTACAAATTTTTATCTTTGGACTATTTGGTGTCATACAGACAATTTAATTTTATATTGTGCTTTTTTGTTCTATTTTTTTTTATAAATATATATGTATTTTTTGCTGTAAGTAAATAACTCCCCCCCTTTTCCTACCTTTCTCCAAGAGGTTGGAAGATGGTCAAATCTGGACCATGGAGCAATGAAAGAAGGTTTCCTCTTCTGCTGAATCACATTTCATTTTACAATAACCACAAAGTGGACAGCACTTAAAACTTTAAAATGTGCTGCAATGAGTGATGGGGACAAAACCAGTGGCACTCACCCCTGACACAAAGTGAACTAAGATAGAATCCAAGAAAATGGTGTTGTGCTAGAAATGATTATGTACACACAGTAATACTTCATCATAGATATTAGTTAATACTGTATGGTACTCTGTAAAAAACATATTAAAACACTTAATGTGCAGACCATCTAAAAATAGTTATATAATTGTGCACTAAGAACACATATAGATATAGCACTCACATTTCCCAGAGCCCTATAAATCCAGGCTCTGGGTGAGCACTCACATTTCCCAAATCCCTGTAAACCCTGGCTCTGGGTGAGGAAGGCTCCTATGGAGAGGGAACAAATCCCACAATAAGATGTTCCAATGAGACTTTCTTTCCAATCAAGTCCTTTATTACATTGTGCTTCTCATATAGTTCAATAGGCACTTACCCTCATAAAGCATTTACATCATCCTTCATAGCATATCAATAAATCTTCTTTCCACAATAATATAGACACTTTATTTCAATCAGTTAAAAGCATGTATTATAAAAAGGGCATAGGAGCATCCATAAAACAAACATCATCTTTAAGGAAATGATTCGCAAAATATTTAAATAGTCAAATGAAAATATAAAAGTAATATCAAGAGAGATTAATATACATATATTTAAAACATACACATATGTATAAAAGAGACTGAAAAATACTACTGAAAAAATAACACTTGAAGAATTATTGACATAGTAGATCAGGTGAAAAGCAAAAAAACTCCAGTGGTACTTCTAGTGGTCGACGCAGAGAAGGCCTTTGATAGGGTGTATTGGGAATTTTTAAGTCAGGTCTTAATAAGATTCAGTATGCATAGAGCAATTATGGCCTTATATGCCAGTCCTACTGCAAGAACATGCCCCCAAATATCTGCGGGGAATGGTTTAAATTACATAATGGAACAAGACAGGGCTGCCCGCTCTCTCCTATTCTATACATCTTAACTTTGGAGGTCTTAGCGATTAACATTAGAAATAACCCTCTTATAAAAGGAATCCGGACAAAAGATAAAGATTTAAAATTAAACTTATATGCCGATGATTTGATTCTGGCCATAACAGATCCTGTCAATTCCTTACAATAATTTCATGCTGGAGGTGGAAAAATATAGTACCATCTCAAATTATAGGATTGATGTTAATAAATTGATTCTGATAGACATTAATGTAAACCCAGATAATAGGGAGCTAATTTAAAAAAAAAAAGTATAATTTTACATGGGCCGATAGTAATTTACCATATTTAAGAATTTACATACTAAGAAATCTGACTGATTTAATGCAGTTTAAGTTTTTGAATCTTTTAAGGTTAACGCATGGTCTGTTAAGAAAATGGAAAAATACTGAGGTCTCTTGGTGGGGGAGAATTAATATTATAAATGCCTACGTAATACCTAAATGGGCCTACTTGTTTAGAATGATACCCCTGAATCTACCTTGGATGGAGTTGATACAATCTGCATTAGTAAATTTTATCTGAAAGGGCAAGAGACCTAGAATGAATAAAGAACTGTTGACACAGAAAATGTGTAATGGTGGTATAGGATTTCCAAATATAGAATATACATATGTCTTGAATTTAATCTTCCATATTTATATGACACAATTGGATGATAATAAAGACAGAGGGTGGTAGTTTTTATTTATGTACGTGCGTATTTGTTATGTAAAGTCCTTAAGTATTTTTACTGGAGTAAGAAGTTACTCTGGGTATTTTTGCATTGGCAGGGGCTTTACAACGGAGACTATTAACGGATTAAATGTTTTGCATATGTCTAAGAAAATGTAATAAGGATTTGTTAAAAAAAAAAAATTAAAATAAAAGAGACTGAAAAAGAGAACCATAACATATTTATACTACTCTTTTAAAGGGATTATATACTAAATCAAATTTCCCCATTATCATACAGATCTGGATAAAAATAAATAAAAAATGTAATTATATATTTATATTTTCACAAGAACCAATTGCATACAGCCAGGGATATATCATACTTCACTGTCCAAAGACCTCAAAAATCCCCATTAAATTCATAAAAATACAATCCATAAATATATGTTTAATTTTAGATCATTTGGATGGCTGGATGTGTGTGTGTCATTTACCCGAGGAATAGCTGGCAACAGGATGCACCATGGGAAGAAGGCAGGCCGGCGGAAACAGTGTTATGCCCAGGGCAATGTTCTGCTGGGAAAATTTGGGTCCTGATATTCATGTGGATGTTACTTTGAAACCAGTGGCGTACATACCAGGGTCGCAGGGGTCGCGGCTGCGACCGGGCCCGGCCCACCAGGGGGCCCGGCCGCCCCTGCGACCCGGTATGTACGCTCTGGGCCAGCCTCTTCTCCTGGGGGGCCCAGGAGCCGGCCACCTCCGGGCCCCCCGAGGCTGGCCCTGCTTACACCCGGCGGCCGGCTGGTGCGCGAGGGAGCACTCTCCCCTGAGTGCTTCCTCTTCAGCTCCCTCGCGCACCGCACTGATACCGGAGCCGGAAGATGATGTCATCTTCTGGCGCCGGTATCAGTACGCGGCGCGCGAGGGAGCTGAAGAGGAAGCACTCAGGGGAGAGTGCTCCCTCGCGCGCCCGCAGGACCAGCCAGCCCGCCGGGTGACCGGCCCCCCCAGGAGCCCAGCAGCACCACTGGACCCCAGGGAATCCCCTCAGCACTCCAAAAGGTAAGGAGGCTGGGGGGATTAAATTAAAAAAAAAAACATGTGTAAGTGTAAGTGTGTGTGAGTGTTAGTGTGTGTGAGTGTTAGTGTGTGTGTGTGTGTGTGAGTGTGAGTGTGTTAGTGTGTGTGTGTTAGTGTGTGAGTGTTAGTGTGTGTGAGTGTGAGTGTTAGTGTGTGTGTGTTAGTGTGTGTGTGTGTGTTAGTGTGTGTGTGTTAGTGTGTGTGTGTGTGAGTGTTAGTGTGTGTGTGAGCGTGTGTGTGTGTTAGTGTGTGAGCGTTAGTGTGTGTGTGTTAGTGTGAGTGTTGGTGTTTGTGTTAGAGTGTGTGTCTGCTAGTGAGTGTCAGTGAGTGTGTTACTGTGTGTGTCTGTTACTGAGTGTGTGTGTGTTAGTGAGTCTGTTTGATGTCTGTTAGTGAGTGTGTGTTTGTCAGTGAGAGTGTATGTTTTGTAAGTGAGTGTGTATGTATGTCTGCCGCTGAGTGTGTCTTTGTCAGTAAATGTGTGTGTCTGTTAGCTAGTGTGTATGCATTTGTTCGTGAGAGAGTGTGTGTGTGTGTCTTCAGCACTTACCTTTCTCCAGCGCCGGACTCCCATGGCGCTGGGGATCCCTCCGCCTCTCAGCTCCGAATGCGCATGCACGGCAAGAGCCGCGCACGCATTCAAACCGCCCATAGGAAAGCATTACTCAATGCTTTCCTATGGACGTTCAGTGTCTTAAAATGGCGGAAGCGCCTCTAGCGGCTGTCAGTGAGACAGCCACTAGAGGCTGGATTAACCCTCAGTGAAACATAACAGTTTCTCTGAAACTGCTATGCTTTCAGCTGCAGGGTTAAAACTAGAGGGACCTGACACCCAGACCACTTCATTGAGCTGATGTGATCTGGGTGTCTGTAGTGGTCCTTTAAGTGTGTGTGCATCTGCATGCAGTGGCGTACATACCGCAGTCGCAACCCCTGCGACCAGGTGCCCGCCGCCATGTGTTGCTGCCCCGGCCCGCGCAGAGTAAGCGGGGGGGGGGCCCACGGATCAATTTTCGCACCGGGGCCCCATGGGTCATGTGTACGCCACTGTTTGAAACGTACCACCTACCTAGAGATTGTTGCAGAACATGTACACCCCTTCATGGCAATGGTGTTCCCTGATACTAACGGTCTCTTTCGGCAGGATAAGGCACCCTGTCGCACTATAAAATTATTCTGGGATGGTTCGAGCATGACAAAGAGTTCAAGGTGTTGCCTTGGCCATCAAATTTCCCAAATCTCAATCCGATATCAATCCGAGAGCAAAATTGGTATCTACACGATATTAGGTAAATTGTTTTAATAAACATTGTGACTGATTAGTATATATATATATATTTTTGGTTAGAGAAATTCTATTTTACTATAGAAATTTTAAAAGTAAATCTTTAAAAAATTATACTAGGACTTAAGGCATTCAGAAGTGACATGGGATATTACTTACTTTCTAAATCGTATAAATATTTTAAAATTACAGAGTGCTTACACTATATACCAAACACAAAATATACCATACAACCAAATATACAATAAGTGGAGCAGTAATATAGTACTGTATGTGTTCCACACACCAACAATAATATAAAGTTGTACATATACTTCTAGAACCAGTAGATGGTGCCAAATTACCCTTTGTGGCAGAGTCAGGCATATACAGATAATGAAGAAAAAAATTATAAATAATAAATAATGTATGATTTCAATGAGTATAAAGAATGTAACACAGCTATAAAGCCATTAAAACGTCCTATTGATCTTTGCAAAGATGGGTTAGATTCAAAATAACTTTTATTCGCACAAAATTAATGGTAAAATCAAATTAAATAAAAAATAAACTGTGATACACTGATGCTTACAGGATGAATTGGTGAGTACATGCGGGTTTCAAAAATGCTATTTAAAAAAAAAATTAAATATTATATAGAACAGAGAATAATCCCCGCAAGAGAAAAAAATGCCGCCACTCCAAAACATCAAGGGGGTAGACACATCGGAAAATCCTTACTTGGTATATGTTGTTGCTTGTCAGATAAAAATCCTGGACTGATCCTAAACAAAACTTATGTAGTATATCAATATTTCCATGGAAGTGCCAAGGCACACAGGAGACGCATCCAGGACCTCCTTGAAGGGTTGTTGGGACCCTCTCCAGTGTCTCCCCCCGCCCCCTTCCTAGTAGATTTTGCTATCTCCAGGTGCCTTTTGCCTTTCCCTGCTCCCCTCTCCCCCTTTTTTTTCCTTTTGGATGCAGGGTGTTGCATTTATACTTATTTTAATGTGCACACGAGTTGCACACTGGCTTTTGATGCACATATTGGAGGTGGGCTATTAGTTGCTACCATTTTTGTTATATTTTTTTTCCTCTATCTATTTTTTAATAAATTGTGCACTTTATCATTACTTACCCGTGGCATTATTTTGGAACTACTACTGTGGGCGGACTTCACTGGAAATATTGGTGTACTATGCTGTCACAAATGCGCTTAATCAATAAATGACTCGGTTCGCCCTCCTGGGGTTGGCCACTTTATGTGATGTCTGCACTGATCCTCGGCGCAGTGTCTCCAGCATTCACACTTAGAATTGAGCTTTGCGGCTCTTTGGATTCCGTCCACCTCCTGGTGTATGTATGATGCCAACGCATTTCGCTGGTTACTTCTCGTTTCTTTTAGCATGAAATAATTATTTTAACTTTAATTTTGTGGGAATAAAATTGTTATTTTTAATCGAGCCCATCTTTGCATACATCAATAGGAAGTTTTAATGGAAGTTATAACTTTGTGTTACATTCTTTATACCAATTGAAATCATACATTTGTAAAAAGATTTGCACTATTATTATTATTTTTTTCTACATTACATGGCACCAAAGTGCCATTTGGTGCCATCTACTGGTTATAGAAGTATATATACAACTTTATTTATTTTTATTTTTTTTTATGTGGGGAACTTTACACATACTATATGTTATAGCCAAAGAGAGAAAAACCAACCCCAAAGCATTCTTTAAGTACACAATGTGGCGGAACCAACCTCGCCACTGTCCACTGGAGAGGCCTGGTTGCTCGCCTGCTCCCTTTAGACTATGGTCCTGCATTTTAAACTTTTATTTTACCTGCAGAAAGGTTTATTCATGCCTTTCTGCGGACTGTTAAAGCCATGCTACCCGAGATGCTATGCCATGGAGCCCAGCCATATACTGAAAGACTGTATGAAAGACTTTGGCTCCATGGCGATTGAACTGTATGTATGTGATCTGAGCACCATCCGGTAATAATGTGCGCTCATATCTAAGCTATCTGGAGATAGGTAGAATGTGTATGTTCTATGTGATAAATGTAACAGTATGTATTTTTATGTCTTTTATTGTCCTTTGTCTGCCATGTGGCTAATGGTGTTTTGCCTCTGTCCTTGGAGATAATTGGATTACTTCCCAATTATCTCCAGGATAGAAGACTCTGTGGAACTGGTTTTGGGCAGAAAAGCCATGCTTCATTTGGTCAAATAGGACTTTCCCTTAACTTTTTAACCCCTGGATGGAATTGACTGAATTTTGGTTATGTTTATATTTAAAGTATGCTGATTCTGAATATGTATGTTTTATGTGAATATTATGCATATTGCTAAAGTTACAGTGTATGTATAAAAAGTGTATTTTTCCTGCCTGTGATAAATTACATTAACCCATTGTGTTCAGTAATTATATCACAGTCAGAGAGGAGGGATGTATGTTTCCTGCTTAACCCTCAAAGTGAAGTGTCGTCTCATTATTGGGGGAGGATTTATTGTATGCTGTTCCAGTTTGACTGCTAGGAGTGTAAACCTTTTCACATGGTTTGTCCTATTCGGCTGTATACAGCTTTCAAATACTTGAGAGAATTTATATGTTTCTCCGGTTCGGTGGTTGTGGTGTCTGCTGCAGTGCTTGGAGTCCTCAGGAAGCACTAGGAGCATCCTTCAACGGAGGTACCCAGTCGGGGTGCCAGGTGATAAAAATAAATTCTAAAAAAACAAAGAATGAAAGTGTAGGTACACTAAAAACTGAAATGGGGGTGTTAGTTAATGAAGACCAGGAAAAGGCAGGAATTTTAAATAACTATTTCTCCTCCGTATATATTAAGGAAGAACCCATGGCAATAGATGTGCAGATGATTGCTACAAAAAAATTGCAGAATAATTGTAATTGGTTAACTCAAGACAAGGTGCTGCAGCAACTAAAGAAAGTTAATATAAACAAAGCTCCAGGGCCTGACGGTATCCATCCACGAGTACTTAAGGAACTAAGTGTAGAAATAAGTGAACCTCTGTTTAATCTTTCAATTTTCTTTTATTTCAGGAAGTGTTCCGGAGGATTGGAGGAAAGCAGATGTGGTTCCTATATTCAAAAAGGGTTCAAAATCCTTGCCTGGAAATTATAGACCTATGAGCTTAACTTCTGTGGCTGGGAAAATATTTGAAAGGTTCCTTGAGAAGAACATGGTTATCAGCAAAAATCAGCACGGTTTTATGAAGCAGAGGTCATGTCAAGCTAACTTGATTGCGTTCTACGAAGAAGTAAGTAGAAGTATAGATCAGGGTGTTGCAGTGGATGTGATCTATTTGGATTTTGCCAAGGCATTTGATACAGTTCCACACAATAGATTAGTGTTCAAACTCAAGGAAAACTCATCTAGACCGACTTCAAACTCATCTAGACCGATGAAAATGCTTGTTCTTGGGTAGAACATTGGCTTAAAAATAGAGTACAAAGAGTTGTCATTAATGGTAAATTTTTAAGCTGGACAGAGGTGGCAAGTGGTGTCCCTCAGAGTTCTGTTCTGCGACCCCTTCTATTTAACATGTTTATAAATGATCTTGAAAAAAGCATTGAAAGTCATGTTTCAGTGTTTGCAGATGACACAAACTCTGTAAAATAATACAATGTGAGCAAGATATTACTTTGCTGCTGAGGGATTTAGATAGACTGGTGGACTGGGCAAAGTTATGCACTTTGGCGTAAAGAATACACAAGCAACGTATACCCTTAATGGTAGCGAATTAGGGATAAAAACACACGAAAAGGACTTGGGAATTGTTATAGACAACAAACTATGCAACAATGTGCAATGTCAATCAGCAGTGCCTAAGGCCAGTAAGGTATTGTCATGCATGAAAAAGGGCGTTCATTCTCGGGATGAGAATATAATTTTGCCTCTTTATAAATCACTGGTAAGACCACTTATTGAATATGCTGTGCAATTTTGGGCACCTGTTCTAAAGAAGGATATTATGGCACTGGAAAAAGTGAAGAGGCGGGCTACAAAATTAATAAAAGGAATGGAACATATCAGCTATAAAAAAGGTCAAGAAATTTAAACCTATTTAATTTAGAAAAACATCGTCTGAGAGGGGATATAATAACATTATACAAATATATTCGGGGCCAACACAAACCATTGTGTGCAAATCCATTCACAAACATAGGACACAAGGTTTAGACTGGAAGAAAGAAGATGTCGTCTAAGGCAAAGGAAAGGTTTTTTTTACTGTTAGAACAATAAGGATGTGGAATTCTCTGCCTGAAGAAGTGGTTTTAGCTACTAGATGCATACTTGCAAAAACAGAATATTCAAGGATATAATCTTTCAATGTAGGGTAATAACTGCTTGATCCAAGGATAAATCTGACTGCCATTCTAGGGTCAAGAAGGATTTTTTTCCTAGCTTGTTTCAAAATTGGAAGTGCTTCAAACTGTTTTTTTTTTCCTTCTTTTGTATCAACAGCAAAAAACAAATATGAGGAAGGCTGAACTTGATGGACGCAAGTCTATTTTCAGTTATGTAACTATGTAACTTTATTACTGCTCCACTTATTACGGTATATATTTGGCTTTAAAAGTAAACCTTTGATGACATCTAGTGGCTAAATTCTGTATTTCACTTGTTATTTATTTAATAATAATAATAGTAAAGTATTTAACCAGGAAAGGTACATTAAGACTCTGGTTTCCAAGTATGTCATGGGGATATTACTCTTGC
This sequence comes from Pelobates fuscus, assembly GCF_036172605.1. Taxonomy (NCBI): domain Eukaryota; kingdom Metazoa; phylum Chordata; class Amphibia; order Anura; family Pelobatidae; genus Pelobates; species Pelobates fuscus. The sequence continues at coordinate 374,677,410 of NC_086321.1, forward strand.
CCAGCATTCAGGGATGTTACTATTACACAATTTAATGGTACTCATTTTATCTACCTTGGAAGGATGAAGTGCTGTGTCAACCTGGAAATTGAACCTGCAACCCCCAAGAGTGGAATAGATTCTGCTGATGATGCATAAGCCCACTGAGATATCTAATCAGCAACCGCGGTCGCAGGTATGTATGCTAGTGTGGCCACATTTTGCCAGCCTCTTCTCCTGAGGGGCCCAGGAACTGGCCACATCAGGGCCCCCCGAGGCTGGCAGTGGCTTCACTTTGCCTGCGGGCACGCGCAAGGGAGTATTCTCCCCTGAGCGCTCTCTGCCCAGCTCCCTCGCACACCGCAGTGGAGCCGGAATATGATGTAATTCCGGCTCCGGCATCAGAAAGCGGCGCGCGAGGGAGCTGGTCAGAGAGCACTCAGGGGAGAATGCTCCCTCGCCGCCTTCAGGACCCCACTGGACCCCAGGGAATCCCCTCAGCACTCCCAAAGGTAGGGAGGCTGAGGGATTAAATAAAAAAAACAAAAAATGCGAGTGTGTTAGTGTGTGTTAGTGTGTCAGTGAGTGTGTTACTGTAAGTGTCAGTGAGTGTGTTACTGTGTGTGTGTGTGTGTCAGTGAATGTGTTACTGTGTGTGTGTGTTACTTTGTGTGTGTCAGTGAGTGTGTTACTGTGTGTGTGTGTGTGTCAGTGAGTGTTACCGTGTGTGTGTGTGTGTGTGTTACTGTGTGTGTGTGTGTCAGTGAGTGTCTGTATATCTGTATATGTGTCTGCATGTCTTTGCATCTATCTGTGTGTCTGTATGTGTGTCTGTGTAGCTATCTGTATGTCTGTGTATGTGTTTCTATTTGTGTGTTTGTATGAGTGTCTGTGTATCTGTATGTGTGTCTGTTTGTGTGTCTCTGTATCTATCTGTGTATCTGTCTGTGTGTCTGTGTACCTCTATGTGTGTGTCTCTATGTATGCTGGTATGTGTGTTTGTGTGCATACTTGTCTGTGTGTATGTGTGTAAGTGTATATGTGTATCTGTATTTGTATTTGTGTGTCAATATGTGCCCCTGTGTATCTGTTTATGTCTGTTTATCTGTATGTGTGTCAGTATTTGCACAAATGTTATCGTGTGTCACTATGTATTTGCATGTGTGTCATGAGACGAGGCTCTATGCTGGGGATGAACTGCAACTGGTTTAATGGGAGCCACATGCGGCCTTTTATGCAACTCCCCATTCAAGGAGTTTCTTTAATCACATTCCCGGGGCATTCACCACTGACCTGAGAGGAGACTAGTTACAAGCAAACATTCCATACACTCCTCCACTGTGTCAAGAGATAATTACTTGAGCACACAAACATATAATTAAATAATCTCTCAGGTACAAAAACATACAATTTAACAAACCCCCCAAGCACCCCCCAAAACACATGGAAACCCCACAAAAGTCACATCCCCTGATAGCCCCATCTGGGTGACATCATATCCCAAAATCACACAGATCGGTTTAGGGGTTCGGGATTTTCATGGATTTCACTTATTTGACCGACTGTGCACATGGTCCTATGCCCAAAACAGTTCCATAGAATCAGGGCTAACGGTCGGATCTTTTCGGGAGCACAAAAGTACATAAAACACTGAACGGTATACTTAAATTACTTGTGTACCCTGTTCCCTTTGTTCGTGGGAACGTTTCCATTGAACAATGCCTTTCTAAGTGGGGGTAGGACCCAACGCAGGAGATGGTGGAAGTCCAGCGGTGTTCGGGAGTTTCTGTGTCCAATTTTAGTTCCTTTAGATTCATGCCCAAACACCGCTGCCTGCATTCGCGGGAACAAGATGGCCACCACCTCGTGGTCATTCATGCGAAATGTGGCCACCCAGACCAAAATTTAGAACACTGTGGTGGAAATTGCTACAAAGTATCAATTGGGCTTAACAATCTCCAGCGCGGTCTCTGGTTCGTGCGGCTATTGGTTCCCGGACCATATAATCCCTGTTACAAATGGCTATTTGTAACTGGCCCTTTAAATGGAAAATTGCCCTGCTTCACTGGATTGTGGAGAAGCCTATTTGCCAGCCTCCTGCCTCATGACTATGGCCCCTGGAAGATTGTGCCCCTGAAAATGTATTAACTTTTATTGGGTGTGTATGGCCCTTTAAGAACCGTCTGGGGACATATTGTGACTTTGCTGAACAATACCCCTTTAAGACTATGTCCCCAGACCTGTAAAATAACTTGCCCCTGGCTTTCTCCCACTTGGTTCAGTAAATAGGGCTTACTGAACCAAGTACCACACAGGCGGACCACCCAGAAGTTAAAGTATGCAGGCAATTTACCTCCCAGGCTGTGAGGTTACTGCCGGTTAATTGCCGAGCGCTGGGTGGCCGCCATTCGACAGCCGAACACGTGGCGGCGGCCATCTTTGTTCAGTCGAATGCGGTCAGCGGTGTATGCTAAAGATTCTGTGGAACTGAAATCGGCTACACATTTTGCCGAACACCGCTGACCCTTACCTTCTCCCATACTGAACTTGCAGCTCCAGAGACTAAGTCCCGTTCGTTTTTCGGCATGAAATTGACCGACCGCACAGCCCAAATCTATGGACTTGTTTTGGGCAGGAAATTGTGCTTGCGGTCGGTCATAAAGGACTTCCAGCTAACTTTTGATCCACTGGAGGGATTTGGCTGATTTTTGGAAGTGTTTATGTTTGATGTATGCTGAGTCTGAATATGCAACTTTTATTGAAATTGAATGTATGGTTTTAAAGTTACAGTGTGTGTGTAAAAACTGTATTTTTATTGTATGTAATAATTGGTTTAACTGTTTATCTGAGGGAGGGAATGTGTGGGCTGCACCAGATGTGTGATTGGTGATTTTATGCCTCCCCCTGTGAGTGTCCTATTTGCATGTAACCTAAATAAAGGCCAGGCTGGGTGTTCCAGCATCTCAGACCTCTTCTAACCCTCTAACTTGTAGCCTCGACTCATGTTTGTAGGGGACAGCTATAATCACTACAGGGATTGCTATGCTCTTCATACTCCCTTAGCTGTTGAGCTCTTGTAAGAGCTCTTGTTCCTGATCCTGCTTCGCTCTACAGAAGGGAGAGGTTCACCTATTGGAACCTGGAGCCTGGTCATAGGTCCAGGGCGCAGAGCAGACGGCGAGATACCAGCCCAGCAGCGGTGGTTCGTGGAGTTCGCAGTGCTTATGGTGGCTATGGTACTGATGGTCCTTGGGTAAGCGCTAGTAGCATCCTTTCTACGGTCCAACTTCCAGCCAGCCTGGAGGCAACCGTAACAATCCCAATTTCACGAACAGAGCCTTTTTAAAGTGTACTAGCCAAGGTCTATTGCACGGGCCATAGTCCTGAGGAAGGAGGCTGGCAAGCAGGCTCCTCCAGGAGCCCATGGCGAGGTTCTGTTCGCCACATAGCTGTATAACTATGCATTGGGACGTTCAATTACAGAAACATAAAAAGTATAGAATGTGGCAGCAGATAAGAACCATTCAGCTTATCTAGTCTGCCCACTTTTCTGAATACTTTCATTAGTCCCTGGCCTTATCTTATAGCTAGGATAGCCTTATGCCTATCCCACGCATGCTTGAACTCACTTAAACTAAATATATTTGTAAAGAATGACGGTTTCAATGGGCAAAGATTAGGATACATGGACATCATATAACTACACTGTATTCAGCAAATTTCATATAACAGGGAGAGGTCCTATAAGGCACGTTATTTGCCAACAAGTATTATTATTTTATTATTAAGTGTTCTTGCATAGTAAGACCACTTACTGTTATCTCACATATATATTATTATTCTTATTATAGCCAAATTTACCACCCTAACTCCTCCCTCAGTTTTTACACTACATAGACAGTAATATACCGAAACATACGGATTGTTCCCGATTGGTGTGCTATTACTTTGTGAAACGTTTGGCCGAATGGTTCTCGAAATATCGTCGCTCTTGTGGCAAAATTGGTCCCATAGGAATGAATGGCAAAATGTTCAAAACTAGAGTGGGAGCTGGCAAAAGCTGAAAAATCAGGACATGATATCTAAACTGCCACCACTCCCTCATTTTCAAGCCCACCTACACAAATCTTATATCAAAACGTTCAGTTATCCCTCCTGCCACTAAAAAGGTCCACGGCTAATCCATAGTCCTGATAGTTTTCACAATATGACCATTTGTTTGCAACTCACGCTGTCCATTGACATTCATTGAAGCGCCACTCTAGCCAGCTCAAACTTGAAGGGCAATTTCTAAACTGCGACTGTGCCTTCATTTTTAATACTTCAGAGACATACTATGCATAAAAATGTAGGTTTGGGTCTTGTGATTCTCACAATATAAAGCTCTTCACTGTAGGATGTATAGTTTTTAAAATACGACCGTTTGAAGTTGGCAACCGCCAAAATACTCTGACCTGTGCCAGGATGCAGCAGCAAGTGATGTCATAGGCAGGGCCTTTTGTACACCTGCTAATGTTTTTATAAATGTATGTTTTAATGTAACTGTGAAGCACTTTGGGCAACAATGTTGCAATTAAATGTGCTATATAATAAAATAATAACAGTTACTCCGCCCACTCCAGTTGTAGACTACTGGTGGAGGCAAGAACACTTCACACAATTTCCCCAGAAATTGTAGCTTTCTAGTTTTATTATTTATATAGCGCCAGCAAATTCCATAGCGTTGTACAATGGATGGACTAACAGACATGTAATTGTAACCACACAAATGGATGCACAGGAACCCAGGGGTTAAGGGCCCTGCTCAATTAGCTTACATAACACAAAGGGCATAAGTAGGGGCAATGGAATAGGTTGATAGAAAAGTATTCACTGAGAACTTAGCCGGATATTTTTGACAGTTGCAGGAGAGGAGTCATGGTGGGGAAAGTGGGATGAAAACCAGCTAACAGTTTAAATTATATGTGTGACGAAGTGCCCTTCGCCACTTGTGCCTGGAGAGGACTAATTATCAGCCTCTTGCCGTAGGACTATGGCCCCTGGAAGATCTTGCCCTTTAAATACGTTATTTGGGCATATTGGATTTTATTAGACTTGTTCTGGCCCTTTAAATGCTCTGACAAAGGATCTGCAGTTTTTTCTATGCACTTCGGATGCAGAGTGTGAAGAAAACTGTTTTATGGACTTAGTTTGACTGTTTTGTTCTCTCTCCCCCCCCTCTTAATACACCAGTTTAAACCCTTTATAACTGTCATATTTTCAAACAAATGTCTGTCTTTAACTGTCAGTTTGTGTTCCTCTGAGGAGGAGGAGTTTTGCTGCATGAGTGCTGTTGCTTTTGTGTGCTCATTAAACAGACCTGCTTGACCCTTTCTTGAAGCCTTGGCTCATGCTTGGGGGATGGGATAGGTCTGCAGTGCTGATGGTGTCGGTTGGAGTGCTTGGAGTCCTCAGCAAACACTAGGAGCATCGATTGGCGGAGGTACTCGGTCGGAGTGCCAGGCGGTCCGTCACATTGGTCCGTCACATTCGGTGGCAAGCGGTGGGAATGCGTCCTAGTGTGAGGAGAAGCAGCCCAGAGACACCGGTAGCGTTATGGAGCTACAAGTGAGGGCGACGCCAGCACTCGTGCAGCACCCTTGTCTACAGCGGAATCCAAAGCGTGGATCGGAGTGCTAGTGGCCCAGAGTGGGGCCAAGCAAACATGACCTATTGCTATGAGGGCGACGCTTCACGGAGGTAAAGAGGTGGCTAGTCGAGTATGGCCCAGACCCTTCGGAAGAGGTGATAATCCATATCATGGAAGAGTTGGATGTGGAGAACCAAGCAGCATGGGAATGTGAGTTCAGATTGTGGAGACTGGGGCTCGGGACAACCGGTCTCTCTCCCCAGCAGCAGACAGAGTCACAGTGAGAGGAGAGCAGCAACCTCCCTCCCCAGCAGCAGTGCACCGTGCAGAGGGAAGAGACATCCGCTCTCCTTCCCCAGCAGCCACAAGAGGTACCTGAAGTAGGGGTCCTCATAGACTGGTCCTGTGAGGAACCCCAACAGGCAGGTGTAGATGGGACCGAGGTCTCTCCACCGGGCCCACCGGAATGCTGGGCAGCCGGCCCAGATCCCCAGCAGCGGCCGGAGTTACCGGGTGTGGAGGCAGGTGGTCCTTATTCTCAAATGTTGAGGGACCTCATAGACTAGTCTTGGGAAGACCCGCAGATGGCAGGTGGAGATGGGACCGAGGTCTCTCCACCGGGCCTACAAGGATGCTGAGCAGCCTGCCCAGATCCCCAACTGCAGTTGGAGCCCCAGGGAGAGGAGGCAACCGGTCTTGCTCCCCAGCGGCAGTGTGAGCTTCAGGGAGAGGAGGCAACCGGTCTCGCTCCCCAGTGGCAGCAGGAGTACCAGGAGGAGGAGGTAGGCAACCCCTCCCCTCCACAGCCAACCCCTAACCCGGTACTGAGTTTAGTGGAGAAGATGTTAGCCTCCACTGACCCCCTTCCAGCAGAAGAGCTGGCATCCGGGCAGAGCGCGGTTGGCCTCTGCCCTCCCTTGCCCTCTTGGTCAGAGACTGAATACCCACTGGCCAACCCAGCAGAAGCGCTGGCATCAGAGCAGAATACCGCTGGCCCCTGCCTACTAGTTCCCCTCAGCAACCTAGGACATACAGGCCAGAGCCGGACACCAGGACTCACCAGGTGCAGTAATGGTGTATTGTGGTTGGGCTACTCTGTTAACTGTTTGTTGTGGGTGGGCTACTCGACTAACTCAGGTACTGACCGACAGAAGGTCAGGTACCTGGTTAGTCTCCCCCCCAGAGGGAAGATGTGTGACGAAGTGCCCTTCGCCACTTAAGCCTGGAGAGGACTAATTACCAGCCTCCTGCCCTGCGACTATGGCCCCTGGAAGATTTTGCCCTTTAAATACGTTATTTGGGCATATTGGATTTTATTAGACTGGTTCTGGCCCTTTAAATGTCTGACAAAGGATCTGCAGTTTTGCTATGCACTTTGGATGCAGAGTGTGAAGAAAACCCCTGTTTTATGGACTTAGTTTGACTGTTTTGTTCTCTCCCTGCAGAAAGGCTTATTCATGCCTTTTCTGCCGGGGTGTTCAGTAGATTTTATCTACGGAACCAACTAACGAATGCGGGACCACCTGGGAGCTGGAGTGTGCCGTCAATTGACCGCCCAGAAGCTGCGGTTAACCGCAGCTTAATTGATAAACGCTGGGTGGCCTTTGTTCGTTTGCCAAACACGTGGCAGCGGCCAATTTAACTCCCGAACGGCCAGCGGTGTTCAGCGCTCAAGCTATGGAACTGTAAACGGACACTTAATTGCACTAACACCGCTGAGCCGTACGTCGCCTGGGTCCTAATCGTACAAGGTTAACCGAACACCGGAATTCGGTATTTCTATGTGAACTGTGGTAACCCAGATAGCTATGCCATGGAGGCTATTCTTGTGATTAAAGACTTTGGCTCCATGGCGATTAAACTGTATTTGTGTGGGCTGGGTGCCGTTCACCTAATGATGTGCACCCAGACCTGAGCTATCTGGGGATATGTTACATGTCTGGGTTTAATGTATTAAAAGTCACTTTATATATTTTAAAGCATAATACTGTATTTAGGTTCCCACATGTGTAATGGAGTTTTGTCTCTGTCCTGGGAGATAATTGGATTACTTCTCCAATTATCTCCAGGGCAGAAGGGAGGAAGCCATGATGCATTGTGGGAATGTTTACTGCTGTGTGTCTGTAATTGGTTTATGTCTGTCCTTTGTTACAGTCTTCCATTTGGTCCCCTAGGGGAGTGTCCACCAGGTGGGAGACCTGCATAAATACTGGGCAGGTAGCCCTGAGTAAATGAGTCCCTGCTTAACCCTGAAGCTGAAGTGTTGTCGCATTCTTGGGGGGAATTTGACTGTATGCCGACTGCCAGGAGTGTAAGCTGTTCGTATTGCTTTTCCTGTTCGGCTGCTTCCAGGGTTCGTGTGTCTGCTGTTCAAAAGTTGGTGAATCTGTGCAGTTTGGGAGTTCGGGAAATTGGTGCTTACAGTAGCTGCTGGTCTATCTAAAGGGGATTATCACCTAAACTGGGTTTTATCCCCTTGTGAGCAAAACGGTCCGTTACAATTGGTGGCAAGCGGCGGGATCGTTCCTACAACCAGAAGGACAGCTACAGGTAACACCATCCCCTGGATTTACAAAGTGAGGGCAACGCCAGTACCCGTACAGCGCCCCTATCTACTAAGGAACCAACTTCAGCAGAGCAAGCATGGCACCCAGCTACACTCAAGAGGTGTATGACAGAGAGGTCACCGCGGTGCTGGCTTTATGCGGACCCAACCCCTCAGAGAATATAGTGCAGCGTGTGAAGAAAGCAGTGCGAGAGTACTTGCCGTGGGAATCAGAGCGGGCAAGGGGGTTTGCAGTCCTTCCTCCCCAGCGGCAGTGTGTACCCCAGGGAGCAGAAGGTGCCGTCCTTCCTCCCCAGCGGCAGTGTGTACCCCAGGGAGCTGATGGTGTCGTCCGTCCTCCCCAGCGGCAGTGTGTGTCCCAGGGAGCAGAAGGTACCGTCCTTCCTCCCCAGCGGCAGTGTGTACCCCAGGGAGCTGATGGTGTCGTCCGTCCTCCCCAGCGGCAGTGTGTCTCCCAGGGAGCAGAAGGTATCGTCCTTCCTCCCCAGCGGCAGTGTGTACCCCAGGGAGCTGATGGTGTTGTCCGTCCTCCCCAGCGGCAGTGTGTAACCCAGGGAGCAGAAGGTGCCGTCCTTCCTCCCCAGCGGCAGTGTGTACCCCAGGGAGCAGAAGGTACCGTCCTTCCTCCCCAGCGTCAGTGTGTACCCCAGGGAGCTGATGGTGTCGTCCGTCCTCCCCAGCGGCAGTGTGTGTCCCAGGGAGCAGAAGGTATCGTCCTTCCCCCCCAGCGGCAGTGTGTACCCCAGGGAGCTGATGGTGTCGTCCGTCCTCCCCAGCGGCAGTGTGTAACCCAGGGAGCAGAAGGTGCCATCCTTCCGCCCCAGCGGCAGTGTGTACCCCAGGGAGCTGAAGGTGCAGTCCTTCCTCCCCAGCGGCAGTGTGTACCCCAGGGAGCAGAAGGTGCCGTCCTTCCTCCCCAGCGGCAGTGTGTACCCCAGGGAGCTGATGGTGTCGTCCGTCCTCCCCAGCGGCAGTGTGTGTCCCAGGGAGCCGAAGGTATCGTCCTTCCTCCCCAGCGGCAGTGTGTACCCCAGGGAGCTGATGGTGTCATCCGTCCTCCCCAGCGGCAGTGTGTACCCCAGGGAGCAGAAGGTGCCGTCCTTCCTCCCCAGCGGCAGTGTGTGTCCCAGGGAGCTGAAGGTGCCGTCCTTCCTCCCCAGCGGCAGTGTGTACCCCAGGGAGCAGAAGGTGCCGTCCTTCCTCCCCAGCGGCAGTGTGTACCCCAGGGAGCCGAAGGTGCCATCCTTCCTCCCCAGCAGCAGTTTACCGTTCAGAGAGAGGAGCTTGTTACACCCTCTCTCCAGCTGCAGCCTAAGCCACCAAGGGGAGATGTTAAGCCCCACGACTGTGCAGATGGGACCGTAGTCTCTGCACTTACAGCACAAGGGGTAGGGACGGTCGGTCCTGTCCCCCAGCCACAGAGCAGTGTATCCAAAGGGGAGACAGTCGGTCTCCCCCTCCGGCAGCCGAGCTATGCACCTACAGGGGAGACAGTCAGTCTCCAGCAACCAGGCTCCAACCAGACTACTCCCGTTGTAGTGCTGGCACCAGGAAAGAGTACCGCTGGTCTCTGCACCCTCAGCAACCCACCAAGGCAGCCTACCAGTCCCCCACACAGCCGTGGTAAGGCACCTGGACATGGACAAGATTCTCCCTTACCCAGGTGTAGTAACCGTTTATTGTGGGTGGGCTGTACTGCTGTTTCTGTCTTGTGGGTGGGCTGCTGGACTAACAAGGGCACTGACCGGCAGGAGGTCAGGTACCCTGTTAGTCTAATTGGTAAAGGGGAGAATTGTGGCGAAACCAACTTCGCCACTGTGAACTGGAGAAGCCTGGTTGCTCGCCTGCTTCCTTTAGACTATGGACCAGACTTTAAAAAGCTTAGTTTCCCTGCAGAAAGGCTTATTCGTGCCTTTTCTGCCGGGGTGTTCGGTAGATTTTATCTACCGAACCAACTAACGAATGCGGGACCACCTGGGAGCTGGACTGTGCCGTCAATTGACCACCCAGAAGCTGCGGTTAACCGCAGCTTAATTGATAAATGCTGGGTGGCCTTTGTTCATTTGCTGAACACGTGGCAGCGGCCATTTTAACTCCCGAACGGCCAGCGGTGTTCAGCGCTCAAGCTATGGAACTGTAAACGGACACTTAATTGCACTAACACCGCTGAGCCGTACGTCGCCTGGGTCCTAATCGTACAAGGTTAACCGAACACCGGAATTCGGTATTTCTATGTGAACTGTGGTAACCCAGATAGCTATGCCATGGAGCCTATTCGTGTGATTAAAGACTTTGGCTCCATGGCGATTAAACTGTATTCGTGTGGGCTGGGTGCCATTCACCTAATGATGTGCACCCAGACCTGAGCTATCTGGGGATATGTTACATGTCTGGGTTTAATGTATTAAAAGTCACTTTATATATTTTAAAGCATAATACTGTATTTAGGTTCCCACATGTGTAATGGAGTTTTGTCTCTGTCCTGGGAGATAATTGGATTACTTCTCCAATTATCTCCAGGGCAGAAGGGAGGAAGCCAGGATGCATTGTGGGAATGTTTACTGCTGTGTGTCTGTAATTGGTTTATGTCTGTCCTTTGTTACAGTCTTCCATTTGGTCCCCTAGGGGAGTGTCCACCAGGTGGGAGACCTGCATAAATACTGGGCAGGTAGCCCTGAGTAAATGAGTCGCTGCTTAACCCTGAAGCTGAAGTGTTGTCTCATTCTTGGGGGGAATTTGACTGTATGCCTGTCAGGGTACCTGTGGTCTCTACCTCCGAAAGAGGTAGAGACTTGGCTGTTCCTCCATCCAGACGGCCTGATGGCTCCCTTCCCCGCGGTCTATCCGGTCATGCTAGGCCGGCCGCGAGGGAGTGACTGCCTTTTACAGCATCTAGGCAGGAAGTAGTCATCAGGACACTCCCCCGGAACGACCTGTCAGTCAATTGCTGCAGGACCAATCAAGACGCCTTGGAGGCGTGGTTACTGCTCTGAACAGGGTATTTAACAGAGCTTCTTTCATTAGCTCATTGCCCTGTCGTGGTTCTAGCTTGTTCTAGTCACTCAGTGCTTGTGTATTCTATTATCCCTTTTGGTTTTGACCCGGCTTGTTTACCTTACTCTGCTTATCTCTGTTACCCTTGATTCGGCTTGTCTCTCGCTTACCTGTCTTCTGTTACCCTCGACCTCGGCTTGTCTTTGACCATTCTATACTGTACTATTTACGTTAGTCCGGCCATTCTAAGGTCCGGTATACGTATCTGGCTTCTGTTTGTACTTTGCGTGTTGGATCCCTGTCCCGATCCTGACATTACGACAGGGCCAATGGATCCTGCAAGTACAAACAGTAAGCTGGCTGCTCCTGATCCTAGGTTTGAAGCCATGGATCACAGAATGGATCAGATGGCGCTTGCGCTACAGGCTTTATTAGCTTGTGCCAATAACCCACCAGAGGAGATACGTAATACCCCTGTTTCTCCTGTCGGTTCAGGTCTAGAGGTAGCCACAGTGGGTGCTTCTTCTCACATTACCCCCCCAGTACGCTATGGTGGGGCTCCTGAGAAGTGTCGTGGTTTTTTAAACCAAATTAGTATCCACTTTGAATTGCAACCTCGCTCTTATCCTACAGATAGGGCAAAAGTAGGATTTATTATCACCCTACTCATTGAGAAAGCTCTGAGATGGGCCAACCCACTATGGGAGAACGATAACCCATTAGTTTATAACTATAACGCATTTGTAGCTGCTTTTAGAAGAACATTTGACCCTCCAGGTAGAAAGGTTAATGCAGCCAGATTACTGTTGAACCTGAGACAGGAGAACCGAACACTGGTGGATTATGCACTAGAGTTCAGGTCTCTGGCGGCAGAAATCAAGTGGAATGAGCAGGCGTATATGGATGTATTTTTGAATGGCCTATCTGATGTAATCCTTGATGAGGTTGCTACCAGAGAACTCCCTGAGAATTTAGAGGATTTAATTTCGTTCATCTCTCGTATAGATGAACGTCTAAGAGAGAGACAGAACACTCGAGAGAGGAACCAGAGGCCTTCTTTTAGGTTAGCTCCCGCTTTTCCAAGTCCTGACTCCACGATATCTTTGTTTACTGAACCTATGCAGATAGGGTATACCCGCCTCTCTGAGGAGGAAAGACAGCACAGGAGAAGAGAGGGTTTGTGTATGTACTGTGGGGCCAAGGGTGATTTACTCTCGAACTGTTCTAACCGCCCGGGAAACGCTCGCACCTAAGTCTCTCTAGAGGACAGGCCTTGGGTGTTTCTATTTTGTCCTCTACTCCTAATTATAAAGATCACAGGCTTCTGCTACCAGTTTCCTTAACTTGGGGGAAGGAAGTAGTAAGGGCTATGGCATTGATAGATTCCGGTGCTGCTGAGAATTTTATCGACCAAGCCTTTGCTAGTAAGAACAATTTCCCATCCCAGCTAACGGAGACACCTTTGGCCGTTGAGGCCATAGATGGTAGACCACTACTAGACCCTGTTATCTTTCGTGAGACCATACCCATTGAGTTAAATGTTGGTATCCTACACGTGGAGAAGTTATCTCTTATGCTCATTTCGTCTCCTTCCGTTCCCATAGTTCTGGGGTACCCATGGTTGAAAAAACATAACCCTATTATCGATTGGGAGTTAGGAGAGATACTCTCGTGGGGCCAGGGCTGCCAGGATCGGTGTTTGTGCAAGGTTTCCCCATTAGCTAATATTAACATACCGGAGAATCCTACTCAGTCCACAGAAAGACAAATACCAGACCTTTACCTAGACTTAAGGGCAGTGTTTGACAAGAAGAATGCCGATTCTTTGCCTCCACACAGGTCATTTGACTGTAAGATTAAGCTTCTACCCGGCACTATGCCTCCGAGGGGCCATGTATATCCTTTGTCTGTTCAGGAAAACTCTGTTCTAGAGGAGTATATTCGGGAGAATTTAGAAAAGGGATTCATCAGGAGGTCTTCTTCTCCGGCCGGGGCTGGGTTCTTTTTCATTAAGAAGAAGGATGGCACGCTGAGACCATGTATCGATTACCGAGGCTTGAATAAAATAACTGTCAGAAATGCCTATCCTATCCCACTGATTACCGAGTTATTTGATCGTCTTAAGGGCTCCAGAATCTTCACCAAGTTAGATCTCAGAGGGGCTTACAATTTGGTGAGAATCCAGCAAGGTCACGAGTGGATGACGGCATTCAATACCCGGTATGGCCATTACGAATACACTGTTATGCCATTTGGACTCTGCAATGCGCCTGCAGTATTTCAAGATTTGATTAATGAGGTACTTAGGGAGTTTCAGCATGATTGTGTTATTGTTTACCTGGACGACATACTAATACACTCTAAGGAGATTGAGACTCACCATAGACAGGTCAGAAAGGTATTACACAAGCTGCTGCAACATGGCCTATATTGCAAATTGGAGAAGTGCAGTTTTGATCAGTCTCAGGTAGACTTTCTTGGATACGTGATTTCTGGGGAGGGTTTTAAAATGGATCCTGTAAAACTCCAATCTATTTTAGACTGGCCCTTGCCCAAAGGACTCAAAGCTATCCAAAGGTTTATTGGTTTTTCCAACTACTATAGGCGCTTCATTAAAGGATACTCCTCTATCATTGCGCCTATTACCAATATGACCAATCAAGGGGCTGATACTAAGTTCTGGTCTAAAGAAGCTCTTGGTGCTTTCAAGACTCTCAAGGAACTTTTTGCCTCGGCTCCCATTCTAGTCCATCCTGATACGACTCTGCCTTTCTTGCTTGAGGTCGATGCCTCTGAGACAGCAGTTGGGGCTGTTCTGTCTCAAAGGTTAGGGGTGGATAAACCGTTACACCCTTGTGGTTTCTTCTCTAAGAAATTTTCTGGGCCTGAGAGCAGATATGACATCGGGGAAAGGGAACTGTTAGCAGTCATTAAAGCCTTAAAGGAGTGGAGACATTTGTTGGAGGGGACCCTACACCCTATTACGATTTTGACGGACCACAAAAACTTGTCCTATATTGGGGAGGCTAAGCGCTTATCCTCTAGACAAGCTCGTTGGTCCTTATTCCTGACTCACTTCAATTATGTACTGACTTACAGACCTGGTTCTAAAAACTCTAAAGCCGATGCATTATCTCGCCAATATGAACCTTCTACTGTACCTGAACCAGTTCTTTCTTCTATAGTTCCGAAATGCAATATCATTGCTAATACGAATCTCAGGATTCATTCTCCATTACTGGCCGAGATCATTAAGTTGCAACATTTAGCACCTAAACAGACTCCTGCGGGCCGTCATTTCGTTCCTCCTGCTCTTCAACTGGAACTTTTACAGTGTTTACATAATAGCAAGATGGCGGGACATCCTGGTATTCGCAAAACTTACGCGTTGATCTCTAAGGACTTCTGGTGGCCTGCTTTACGGAGGGATATTGAGGAGTTCATCGCTGCATGTGAAGTTTGTACTAAAACCAAACAACCCCATACGCTTCCATGTGGATTCCTGCACCCCTTGGAGGTTCCAGAAAAACCATGGTCCTGTTTGGCCATGGACTTTATTGTCGATCTACCTATCTCTAAAAGACAGACTGTTATCCTCACCGTGGTTGACAGGTTTACTAAGATGGCACACTTCATTCCCCTGCCTAAACTCCCGTCTTCTCCCGAATTGGCAGTGATATTCGCTAAGGAGATTTTTCGCCTACATGGGATACCCTCTCAAATTGTATCGGACAGAGGCTCCCAATTTGTTTCCCGCTTTTGGAGGTCCTTCTGCTCTCAACTTGGTATTAAATTAAACTTTTCTTCTGCCTATCATCCTCAGTCTAACGGAGCTGCTGAACGTACCAACCAGAAAATTGAACAATATTTACGATGCTTTGTTTCTGAACACCAGGATGATTGGGTCGGTTTGATTCCTTGGGCGGAGTTTGCACACAACAATCTCGTTTGCGATTCTACTCATTCAAGCCCCTTCTTCATGAATTATGGTTTTCATCCGTCTATTCTTCCTTCGGATTCTCCTTCCCAGGGGGTGCCGTCGGTTGATGTTCATGTTGCCAATTTGAGGAAGTTGTGGGATCAAACTCGACAAATCCTTGTGCACAACTCTATGTTGGTTAAGAAACACGCTGATAAACGTAGAAGGGCGGCTGCGGTCTTTGTTCCAGGTGATAGGGTATGGCTGAGCACGAGGAACATCCGTTTAAAAGTGCCATCCATGAAGTTCGCTCCTCGTTATATTGGACCCTACAGGGTGCTGACCCGTATCAATCCAGTTGCGTATCGTTTAGCTCTTCCTAATACCTTACGCATCCCGAACTCGTTTCACGTTTCATTGCTGAAACCACTCATATGTAACAGATTTTCCTCCACAATAGCCCCTCCTCGCCCCGTTCAGGTGGAGGGTCAGGAGGAGTATGAGGTTAACTCTATTATTGATTCTCGAATCTCCAGGGGGAGAGTACAATATCTGGTTGATTGGAAGGGATATGGTCCTGAGGAGGAGTTGGGTACCTCAGGAGGATGTTCATGCTCCCCGTCTCCGCAGGGCGTATCACTCTCGCTTCCCATCTCGTCCCGGTTCATTCCGCCCGGTGGGCATATCTGAGAGGGGGGGTACTGTCAGGGTACCTGTGGTCTCTACCTCCGAAAGAGGTAGAGACTTGGCTGTTCCTCCATCCAGACGGCCTGATGGCTCCCTTCCCCGCGGTCTATCCGGTCATGCTAGGCCGGCCGCGAGGGAGTGACTGCCTTTTACAGCATCTAGGCAGGAAGTAGTCATCAGGACACTCCCCCGGAACGACCTGTCAGTCAATTGCTGCAGGACCAATCAAGACGCCTTGGAGGCGTGGTTACTGCTTTGAACAGGGTATTTAACAGAGCTTCTTTCATTAGCTCATTGCCCTGTCGTGGTTCTAGCTTGTTCTAGTCACTCAGTGCTTGTGTATTCTATTATCCCTTTTGGTTTTGACCCGGCTTGTTTACCTTACTCTGCTTATCTCTGTTACCCTTGATTCGGCTTGTCTCTCGCTTACCTGTCTTCTGTTACCCTCGACCTCGGCTTGTCTTTGACCATTCTAGACTGTTCTATTTACGTTAGTCCGGCCATTCTAAGGTCCGGTATACGTATCTGGCTTCTGTTTGTACTCTGCGTGTTGGATCCCTGTCCCGATCCTGACAATGCCGACTGCCAGGAGTGTAAGCTGTTCGTATTGCTTTTCCTGTTCGGCTGCTTCCAGGGTTCGTGTGTCTGCTGTTCGAGAGTTGGTGAATCCGTGCAGTTTGGGAGTTCGGGAAATTGGTGCTTACAGTAGCTGCTGGTCTATCTAAAGGGGATTATCGCCTAAACTGGGTTTTATCCCCTTGTGAGCAAAACGATCCGTTACAACCAGTTTAAACCTTTAATATTTGTCATATTTTCAAACACTGTCTGTCTTTAACTGTACGTTTGTTTTCCTCAGAGCAGGAGTGGTTTTACTGCATGAATACTGTTGCTTTGTGTGGCATTAAACAGATCTGTACCCAGCATTAAGCGTTGGCTCATGTGTGGAGGGTTATGCTATGCTCGTGTCTACACTCTGCCTGGAAGGATTATTCACTAACTACTGGGAGAAAGGGAACCCAAGATGGTCAGAGAGGGCTGAACCATCACAATATGCTTTCCTGAAGAAGTGTGTTTTCAAATATTGTGGGAGCTGGCAAAAGCTGAAAAATCAGGACATGATATCTAAACTGCCACCACTCCCTCATTTTCAAGCCCACCTACACAAATCTTATATCAAAACGTTCAGTTATCCCTCCTGCCACTAAAAAGGTCCACGGCTAATCCATAGTCCTGATAGTTTTCACAATATGACCATTTGTTTGCAACTCACGCTGTCCATTGACATTCATTGAAGCGCCACTCTAGCCAGCTCAAACTTGAAGGGCAATTTCTAAACTGCGACTGTGCCTTCATTTTTAATACTTCAGAGACATACTATGCATAAAAATGTAGGTTTGGGTCTTGTGATTCTCACAATATAAAGCTCTTCACTGTAGGATGTATAGTTTTTAAAATACGACCGTTTGAAGTTGGCAACCGCCAAAATACTCTGACCTGTGCCAGGATGCAGCAGCAAGTGATGTCATAGGCAGGGCCTTTTGTACACCTGCTAATGTTTTTATAAATGTATGTTTTAATGTAACTGTGAAGCACTTTGGGCAACAATGTTGCAATTAAATGTGCTATATAATAAAATAATAACAGTTACTCCGCCCACTCCAGTTGTAGACTACTGGTGGAGGCAAGAACACTTCACACAATTTCCCCAGAAATTGTAGCTTTCTAGTTTTATTATTTATATAGCGCCAGCAAATTCCATAGCGTTGTACAATGGATGGACTAACAGACATGTAATTGTAACCACACAAATGGATGCACAGGAACCCAGGGGTTAAGGGCCCTGCTCAATTAGCTTACATAACACAAAGGGCATAAGTAGGGGCAATGGAATAGGTTGATAGAAAAGTATTCACTGAGAACTTAGCCGGATATTTTTGACAGTTGCAGGAGAGGAGTCATGGTGGGGAAAGTGGGATGAAAACCAGCTAACAGTTTAAATTATATGTGTGACGAAGTGCCCTTCGCCACTTGTGCCTGGAGAGGACTAATTATCAGCCTCTTGCCGTAGGACTATGGCCCCTGGAAGATCTTGCCCTTTAAATACGTTATTTGGGCATATTGGATTTTATTAGACTTGTTCTGGCCCTTTAAATGCTCTGACAAAGGATCTGCAGTTTTTTCTATGCACTTCGGATGCAGAGTGTGAAGAAAACTGTTTTATGGACTTAGTTTGACTGTTTTGTTCTCTCTCCCCCCCCTCTTAATACACCAGTTTAAACCCTTTATAACTGTCATATTTTCAAACAAATGTCTGTCTTTAACTGTCAGTTTGTGTTCCTCTGAGGAGGAGGAGTTTTGCTGCATGAGTGCTGTTGCTTTTGTGTGCTCATTAAACAGACCTGCTTGACCCTTTCTTGAAGCCTTGGCTCATGCTTGGGGGATGGGATAGGTCTGCAGTGCTGATGGTGTCGGTTGGAGTGCTTGGAGTCCTCAGCAAACACTAGGAGCATCGATTGGCGGAGGTACTCGGTCGGAGTGCCAGGCGGTCCGTCACATTGGTCCGTCACATTCGGTGGCAAGCGGTGGGAATGCGTCCTAGTGTGAGGAGAAGCAGCCCAGAGACACCGGTAGCGTTATGGAGCTACAAGTGAGGGCGACGCCAGCACTCGTGCAGCACCCTTGTCTACAGCGGAATCCAAAGCGTGGATCGGAGTGCTAGTGGCCCAGAGTGGGGCCAAGCAAACATGACCTATTGCTATGAGGGCGACGCTTCACGGAGGTAAAGAGGTGGCTAGTCGAGTATGGCCCAGACCCTTCGGAAGAGGTGATAATCCATATCATGGAAGAGTTGGATGTGGAGAACCAAGCAGCATGGGAATGTGAGTTCAGATTGTGGAGACTGGGGCTCGGGACAACCGGTCTCTCTCCCCAGCAGCAGACAGAGTCACAGTGAGAGGAGAGCAGCAACCTCCCTCCCCAGCAGCAGTGCACCGTGCAGAGGGAAGAGACATCCGCTCTCCTTCCCCAGCAGCCACAAGAGGTACCTGAAGTAGGGGTCCTCATAGACTGGTCCTGTGAGGAACCCCAACAGGCAGGTGTAGATGGGACCGAGGTCTCTCCACCGGGCCCACCGGAATGCTGGGCAGCCGGCCCAGATCCCCAGCAGCGGCCGGAGTTACCGGGTGTGGAGGCAGGTGGTCCTTATTCTCAAATGTTGAGGGACCTCATAGACTAGTCTTGGGAAGACCCGCAGATGGCAGGTGGAGATGGGACCGAGGTCTCTCCACCGGGCCTACAAGGATGCTGAGCAGCCTGCCCAGATCCCCAACTGCAGTTGGAGCCCCAGGGAGAGGAGGCAACCGGTCTTGCTCCCCAGCGGCAGTGTGAGCTTCAGGGAGAGGAGGCAACCGGTCTCGCTCCCCAGTGGCAGCAGGAGTACCAGGAGGAGGAGGTAGGCAACCCCTCCCCTCCACAGCCAACCCCTAACCCGGTACTGAGTTTAGTGGAGAAGATGTTAGCCTCCACTGACCCCCTTCCAGCAGAAGAGCTGGCATCCGGGCAGAGCGCGGTTGGCCTCTGCCCTCCCTTGCCCTCTTGGTCAGAGACTGAATACCCACTGGCCAACCCAGCAGAAGCGCTGGCATCAGAGCAGAATACCGCTGGCCCCTGCCTACTAGTTCCCCTCAGCAACCTAGGACATACAGGCCAGAGCCGGACACCAGGACTCACCAGGTGCAGTAATGGTGTATTGTGGTTGGGCTACTCTGTTAACTGTTTGTTGTGGGTGGGCTACTCGACTAACTCAGGTACTGACCGACAGAAGGTCAGGTACCTGGTTAGTCTCCCCCCCAGAGGGAAGATGTGTGACGAAGTGCCCTTCGCCACTTAAGCCTGGAGAGGACTAATTACCAGCCTCCTGCCCTGCGACTATGGCCCCTGGAAGATTTTGCCCTTTAAATACGTTATTTGGGCATATTGGATTTTATTAGACTGGTTCTGGCCCTTTAAATGTCTGACAAAGGATCTGCAGTTTTGCTATGCACTTTGGATGCAGAGTGTGAAGAAAACCCCTGTTTTATGGACTTAGTTTGACTGTTTTGTTCTCTCCCTGCAGAAAGGCTTATTCATGCCTTTTCTGCCGGGGTGTTCAGTAGATTTTATCTACGGAACCAACTAACGAATGCGGGACCACCTGGGAGCTGGAGTGTGCCGTCAATTGACCGCCCAGAAGCTGCGGTTAACCGCAGCTTAATTGATAAACGCTGGGTGGCCTTTGTTCGTTTGCCAAACACGTGGCAGCGGCCAATTTAACTCCCGAACGGCCAGCGGTGTTCAGCGCTCAAGCTATGGAACTGTAAACGGACACTTAATTGCACTAACACCGCTGAGCCGTACGTCGCCTGGGTCCTAATCGTACAAGGTTAACCGAACACCGGAATTCGGTATTTCTATGTGAACTGTGGTAACCCAGATAGCTATGCCATGGAGGCTATTCTTGTGATTAAAGACTTTGGCTCCATGGCGATTAAACTGTATTTGTGTGGGCTGGGTGCCGTTCACCTAATGATGTGCACCCAGACCTGAGCTATCTGGGGATATGTTACATGTCTGGGTTTAATGTATTAAAAGTCACTTTATATATTTTAAAGCATAATACTGTATTTAGGTTCCCACATGTGTAATGGAGTTTTGTCTCTGTCCTGGGAGATAATTGGATTACTTCTCCAATTATCTCCAGGGCAGAAGGGAGGAAGCCATGATGCATTGTGGGAATGTTTACTGCTGTGTGTCTGTAATTGGTTTATGTCTGTCCTTTGTTACAGTCTTCCATTTGGTCCCCTAGGGGAGTGTCCACCAGGTGGGAGACCTGCATAAATACTGGGCAGGTAGCCCTGAGTAAATGAGTCCCTGCTTAACCCTGAAGCTGAAGTGTTGTCGCATTCTTGGGGGGAATTTGACTGTATGCCGACTGCCAGGAGTGTAAGCTGTTCGTATTGCTTTTCCTGTTCGGCTGCTTCCAGGGTTCGTGTGTCTGCTGTTCAAAAGTTGGTGAATCTGTGCAGTTTGGGAGTTCGGGAAATTGGTGCTTACAGTAGCTGCTGGTCTATCTAAAGGGGATTATCACCTAAACTGGGTTTTATCCCCTTGTGAGCAAAACGGTCCGTTACAATTGGTGGCAAGCGGCGGGATCGTTCCTACAACCAGAAGGACAGCTACAGGTAACACCATCCCCTGGATTTACAAAGTGAGGGCAACGCCAGTACCCGTACAGCGCCCCTATCTACTAAGGAACCAACTTCAGCAGAGCAAGCATGGCACCCAGCTACACTCAAGAGGTGTATGACAGAGAGGTCACCGCGGTGCTGGCTTTATGCGGACCCAACCCCTCAGAGAATATAGTGCAGCGTGTGAAGAAAGCAGTGCGAGAGTACTTGCCGTGGGAATCAGAGCGGGCAAGGGGGTTTGCAGTCCTTCCTCCCCAGCGGCAGTGTGTACCCCAGGGAGCAGAAGGTGCCGTCCTTCCTCCCCAGCGGCAGTGTGTACCCCAGGGAGCTGATGGTGTCGTCCGTCCTCCCCAGCGGCAGTGTGTGTCCCAGGGAGCAGAAGGTACCGTCCTTCCTCCCCAGCGGCAGTGTGTACCCCAGGGAGCTGATGGTGTCGTCCGTCCTCCCCAGCGGCAGTGTGTCTCCCAGGGAGCAGAAGGTATCGTCCTTCCTCCCCAGCGGCAGTGTGTACCCCAGGGAGCTGATGGTGTTGTCCGTCCTCCCCAGCGGCAGTGTGTAACCCAGGGAGCAGAAGGTGCCGTCCTTCCTCCCCAGCGGCAGTGTGTACCCCAGGGAGCAGAAGGTACCGTCCTTCCTCCCCAGCGTCAGTGTGTACCCCAGGGAGCTGATGGTGTCGTCCGTCCTCCCCAGCGGCAGTGTGTGTCCCAGGGAGCAGAAGGTATCGTCCTTCCCCCCCAGCGGCAGTGTGTACCCCAGGGAGCTGATGGTGTCGTCCGTCCTCCCCAGCGGCAGTGTGTAACCCAGGGAGCAGAAGGTGCCATCCTTCCGCCCCAGCGGCAGTGTGTACCCCAGGGAGCTGAAGGTGCAGTCCTTCCTCCCCAGCGGCAGTGTGTACCCCAGGGAGCAGAAGGTGCCGTCCTTCCTCCCCAGCGGCAGTGTGTACCCCAGGGAGCTGATGGTGTCGTCCGTCCTCCCCAGCGGCAGTGTGTGTCCCAGGGAGCCGAAGGTATCGTCCTTCCTCCCCAGCGGCAGTGTGTACCCCAGGGAGCTGATGGTGTCATCCGTCCTCCCCAGCGGCAGTGTGTACCCCAGGGAGCAGAAGGTGCCGTCCTTCCTCCCCAGCGGCAGTGTGTGTCCCAGGGAGCTGAAGGTGCCGTCCTTCCTCCCCAGCGGCAGTGTGTACCCCAGGGAGCAGAAGGTGCCGTCCTTCCTCCCCAGCGGCAGTGTGTACCCCAGGGAGCCGAAGGTGCCATCCTTCCTCCCCAGCAGCAGTTTACCGTTCAGAGAGAGGAGCTTGTTACACCCTCTCTCCAGCTGCAGCCTAAGCCACCAAGGGGAGATGTTAAGCCCCACGACTGTGCAGATGGGACCGTAGTCTCTGCACTTACAGCACAAGGGGTAGGGACGGTCGGTCCTGTCCCCCAGCCACAGAGCAGTGTATCCAAAGGGGAGACAGTCGGTCTCCCCCTCCGGCAGCCGAGCTATGCACCTACAGGGGAGACAGTCAGTCTCCAGCAACCAGGCTCCAACCAGACTACTCCCGTTGTAGTGCTGGCACCAGGAAAGAGTACCGCTGGTCTCTGCACCCTCAGCAACCCACCAAGGCAGCCTACCAGTCCCCCACACAGCCGTGGTAAGGCACCTGGACATGGACAAGATTCTCCCTTACCCAGGTGTAGTAACCGTTTATTGTGGGTGGGCTGTACTGCTGTTTCTGTCTTGTGGGTGGGCTGCTGGACTAACAAGGGCACTGACCGGCAGGAGGTCAGGTACCCTGTTAGTCTAATTGGTAAAGGGGAGAATTGTGGCGAAACCAACTTCGCCACTGTGAACTGGAGAAGCCTGGTTGCTCGCCTGCTTCCTTTAGACTATGGACCAGACTTTAAAAAGCTTAGTTTCCCTGCAGAAAGGCTTATTCGTGCCTTTTCTGCCGGGGTGTTCGGTAGATTTTATCTACCGAACCAACTAACGAATGCGGGACCACCTGGGAGCTGGACTGTGCCGTCAATTGACCACCCAGAAGCTGCGGTTAACCGCAGCTTAATTGATAAATGCTGGGTGGCCTTTGTTCATTTGCTGAACACGTGGCAGCGGCCATTTTAACTCCCGAACGGCCAGCGGTGTTCAGCGCTCAAGCTATGGAACTGTAAACGGACACTTAATTGCACTAACACCGCTGAGCCGTACGTCGCCTGGGTCCTAATCGTACAAGGTTAACCGAACACCGGAATTCGGTATTTCTATGTGAACTGTGGTAACCCAGATAGCTATGCCATGGAGCCTATTCGTGTGATTAAAGACTTTGGCTCCATGGCGATTAAACTGTATTCGTGTGGGCTGGGTGCCATTCACCTAATGATGTGCACCCAGACCTGAGCTATCTGGGGATATGTTACATGTCTGGGTTTAATGTATTAAAAGTCACTTTATATATTTTAAAGCATAATACTGTATTTAGGTTCCCACATGTGTAATGGAGTTTTGTCTCTGTCCTGGGAGATAATTGGATTACTTCTCCAATTATCTCCAGGGCAGAAGGGAGGAAGCCAGGATGCATTGTGGGAATGTTTACTGCTGTGTGTCTGTAATTGGTTTATGTCTGTCCTTTGTTACAGTCTTCCATTTGGTCCCCTAGGGGAGTGTCCACCAGGTGGGAGACCTGCATAAATACTGGGCAGGTAGCCCTGAGTAAATGAGTCGCTGCTTAACCCTGAAGCTGAAGTGTTGTCTCATTCTTGGGGGGAATTTGACTGTATGCCTGTCAGGGTACCTGTGGTCTCTACCTCCGAAAGAGGTAGAGACTTGGCTGTTCCTCCATCCAGACGGCCTGATGGCTCCCTTCCCCGCGGTCTATCCGGTCATGCTAGGCCGGCCGCGAGGGAGTGACTGCCTTTTACAGCATCTAGGCAGGAAGTAGTCATCAGGACACTCCCCCGGAACGACCTGTCAGTCAATTGCTGCAGGACCAATCAAGACGCCTTGGAGGCGTGGTTACTGCTCTGAACAGGGTATTTAACAGAGCTTCTTTCATTAGCTCATTGCCCTGTCGTGGTTCTAGCTTGTTCTAGTCACTCAGTGCTTGTGTATTCTATTATCCCTTTTGGTTTTGACCCGGCTTGTTTACCTTACTCTGCTTATCTCTGTTACCCTTGATTCGGCTTGTCTCTCGCTTACCTGTCTTCTGTTACCCTCGACCTCGGCTTGTCTTTGACCATTCTATACTGTACTATTTACGTTAGTCCGGCCATTCTAAGGTCCGGTATACGTATCTGGCTTCTGTTTGTACTTTGCGTGTTGGATCCCTGTCCCGATCCTGACATTACGACAGGGCCAATGGATCCTGCAAGTACAAACAGTAAGCTGGCTGCTCCTGATCCTAGGTTTGAAGCCATGGATCACAGAATGGATCAGATGGCGCTTGCGCTACAGGCTTTATTAGCTTGTGCCAATAACCCACCAGAGGAGATACGTAATACCCCTGTTTCTCCTGTCGGTTCAGGTCTAGAGGTAGCCACAGTGGGTGCTTCTTCTCACATTACCCCCCCAGTACGCTATGGTGGGGCTCCTGAGAAGTGTCGTGGTTTTTTAAACCAAATTAGTATCCACTTTGAATTGCAACCTCGCTCTTATCCTACAGATAGGGCAAAAGTAGGATTTATTATCACCCTACTCATTGAGAAAGCTCTGAGATGGGCCAACCCACTATGGGAGAACGATAACCCATTAGTTTATAACTATAACGCATTTGTAGCTGCTTTTAGAAGAACATTTGACCCTCCAGGTAGAAAGGTTAATGCAGCCAGATTACTGTTGAACCTGAGACAGGAGAACCGAACACTGGTGGATTATGCACTAGAGTTCAGGTCTCTGGCGGCAGAAATCAAGTGGAATGAGCAGGCGTATATGGATGTATTTTTGAATGGCCTATCTGATGTAATCCTTGATGAGGTTGCTACCAGAGAACTCCCTGAGAATTTAGAGGATTTAATTTCGTTCATCTCTCGTATAGATGAACGTCTAAGAGAGAGACAGAACACTCGAGAGAGGAACCAGAGGCCTTCTTTTAGGTTAGCTCCCGCTTTTCCAAGTCCTGACTCCACGATATCTTTGTTTACTGAACCTATGCAGATAGGGTATACCCGCCTCTCTGAGGAGGAAAGACAGCACAGGAGAAGAGAGGGTTTGTGTATGTACTGTGGGGCCAAGGGTGATTTACTCTCGAACTGTTCTAACCGCCCGGGAAACGCTCGCACCTAAGTCTCTCTAGAGGACAGGCCTTGGGTGTTTCTATTTTGTCCTCTACTCCTAATTATAAAGATCACAGGCTTCTGCTACCAGTTTCCTTAACTTGGGGGAAGGAAGTAGTAAGGGCTATGGCATTGATAGATTCCGGTGCTGCTGAGAATTTTATCGACCAAGCCTTTGCTAGTAAGAACAATTTCCCATCCCAGCTAACGGAGACACCTTTGGCCGTTGAGGCCATAGATGGTAGACCACTACTAGACCCTGTTATCTTTCGTGAGACCATACCCATTGAGTTAAATGTTGGTATCCTACACGTGGAGAAGTTATCTCTTATGCTCATTTCGTCTCCTTCCGTTCCCATAGTTCTGGGGTACCCATGGTTGAAAAAACATAACCCTATTATCGATTGGGAGTTAGGAGAGATACTCTCGTGGGGCCAGGGCTGCCAGGATCGGTGTTTGTGCAAGGTTTCCCCATTAGCTAATATTAACATACCGGAGAATCCTACTCAGTCCACAGAAAGACAAATACCAGACCTTTACCTAGACTTAAGGGCAGTGTTTGACAAGAAGAATGCCGATTCTTTGCCTCCACACAGGTCATTTGACTGTAAGATTAAGCTTCTACCCGGCACTATGCCTCCGAGGGGCCATGTATATCCTTTGTCTGTTCAGGAAAACTCTGTTCTAGAGGAGTATATTCGGGAGAATTTAGAAAAGGGATTCATCAGGAGGTCTTCTTCTCCGGCCGGGGCTGGGTTCTTTTTCATTAAGAAGAAGGATGGCACGCTGAGACCATGTATCGATTACCGAGGCTTGAATAAAATAACTGTCAGAAATGCCTATCCTATCCCACTGATTACCGAGTTATTTGATCGTCTTAAGGGCTCCAGAATCTTCACCAAGTTAGATCTCAGAGGGGCTTACAATTTGGTGAGAATCCAGCAAGGTCACGAGTGGATGACGGCATTCAATACCCGGTATGGCCATTACGAATACACTGTTATGCCATTTGGACTCTGCAATGCGCCTGCAGTATTTCAAGATTTGATTAATGAGGTACTTAGGGAGTTTCAGCATGATTGTGTTATTGTTTACCTGGACGACATACTAATACACTCTAAGGAGATTGAGACTCACCATAGACAGGTCAGAAAGGTATTACACAAGCTGCTGCAACATGGCCTATATTGCAAATTGGAGAAGTGCAGTTTTGATCAGTCTCAGGTAGACTTTCTTGGATACGTGATTTCTGGGGAGGGTTTTAAAATGGATCCTGTAAAACTCCAATCTATTTTAGACTGGCCCTTGCCCAAAGGACTCAAAGCTATCCAAAGGTTTATTGGTTTTTCCAACTACTATAGGCGCTTCATTAAAGGATACTCCTCTATCATTGCGCCTATTACCAATATGACCAATCAAGGGGCTGATACTAAGTTCTGGTCTAAAGAAGCTCTTGGTGCTTTCAAGACTCTCAAGGAACTTTTTGCCTCGGCTCCCATTCTAGTCCATCCTGATACGACTCTGCCTTTCTTGCTTGAGGTCGATGCCTCTGAGACAGCAGTTGGGGCTGTTCTGTCTCAAAGGTTAGGGGTGGATAAACCGTTACACCCTTGTGGTTTCTTCTCTAAGAAATTTTCTGGGCCTGAGAGCAGATATGACATCGGGGAAAGGGAACTGTTAGCAGTCATTAAAGCCTTAAAGGAGTGGAGACATTTGTTGGAGGGGACCCTACACCCTATTACGATTTTGACGGACCACAAAAACTTGTCCTATATTGGGGAGGCTAAGCGCTTATCCTCTAGACAAGCTCGTTGGTCCTTATTCCTGACTCACTTCAATTATGTACTGACTTACAGACCTGGTTCTAAAAACTCTAAAGCCGATGCATTATCTCGCCAATATGAACCTTCTACTGTACCTGAACCAGTTCTTTCTTCTATAGTTCCGAAATGCAATATCATTGCTAATACGAATCTCAGGATTCATTCTCCATTACTGGCCGAGATCATTAAGTTGCAACATTTAGCACCTAAACAGACTCCTGCGGCCCGTCATTTCGTTCCTCCTGCTCTTCAACTGGAACTTTTACAGTGTTTACATAATAGCAAGATGGCGGGACATCCTGGTATTCGCAAAACTTACGCGTTGATCTCTAAGGACTTCTGGTGGCCTGCTTTACGGAGGGATATTGAGGAGTTCATCGCTGCATGTGAAGTTTGTACTAAAACCAAACAACCCCATACGCTTCCATGTGGATTCCTGCACCCCTTGGAGGTTCCAGAAAAACCATGGTCCTGTTTGGCCATGGACTTTATTGTCGATCTACCTATCTCTAAAAGACAGACTGTTATCCTCACCGTGGTTGACAGGTTTACTAAGATGGCACACTTCATTCCCCTGCCTAAACTCCCGTCTTCTCCCGAATTGGCAGTGATATTCGCTAAGGAGATTTTTCGCCTACATGGGATACCCTCTCAAATTGTATCGGACAGAGGCTCCCAATTTGTTTCCCGCTTTTGGAGGTCCTTCTGCTCTCAACTTGGTATTAAATTAAACTTTTCTTCTGCCTATCATCCTCAGTCTAACGGAGCTGCTGAACGTACCAACCAGAAAATTGAACAATATTTACGATGCTTTGTTTCTGAACACCAGGATGATTGGGTCGGTTTGATTCCTTGGGCGGAGTTTGCACACAACAATCTCGTTTGCGATTCTACTCATTCAAGCCCCTTCTTCATGAATTATGGTTTTCATCCGTCTATTCTTCCTTCGGATTCTCCTTCCCAGGGGGTGCCGTCGGTTGATGTTCATGTTGCCAATTTGAGGAAGTTGTGGGATCAAACTCGACAAATCCTTGTGCACAACTCTATGTTGGTTAAGAAACACGCTGATAAACGTAGAAGGGCGGCTGCGGTCTTTGTTCCAGGTGATAGGGTATGGCTGAGCACGAGGAACATCCGTTTAAAAGTGCCATCCATGAAGTTCGCTCCTCGTTATATTGGACCCTACAGGGTGCTGACCCGTATCAATCCAGTTGCGTATCGTTTAGCTCTTCCTAATACCTTACGCATCCCGAACTCGTTTCACGTTTCATTGCTGAAACCACTCATATGTAACAGATTTTCCTCCACAATAGCCCCTCCTCGCCCCGTTCAGGTGGAGGGTCAGGAGGAGTATGAGGTTAACTCTATTATTGATTCTCGAATCTCCAGGGGGAGAGTACAATATCTGGTTGATTGGAAGGGATATGGTCCTGAGGAGGAGTTGGGTACCTCAGGAGGATGTTCATGCTCCCCGTCTCCGCAGGGCGTATCACTCTCGCTTCCCATCTCGTCCCGGTTCATTCCGCCCGGTGGGCATATCTGAGAGGGGGGGTACTGTCAGGGTACCTGTGGTCTCTACCTCCGAAAGAGGTAGAGACTTGGCTGTTCCTCCATCCAGACGGCCTGATGGCTCCCTTCCCCGCGGTCTATCCGGTCATGCTAGGCCGGCCGCGAGGGAGTGACTGCCTTTTACAGCATCTAGGCAGGAAGTAGTCATCAGGACACTCCCCCGGAACGACCTGTCAGTCAATTGCTGCAGGACCAATCAAGACGCCTTGGAGGCGTGGTTACTGCTTTGAACAGGGTATTTAACAGAGCTTCTTTCATTAGCTCATTGCCCTGTCGTGGTTCTAGCTTGTTCTAGTCACTCAGTGCTTGTGTATTCTATTATCCCTTTTGGTTTTGACCCGGCTTGTTTACCTTACTCTGCTTATCTCTGTTACCCTTGATTCGGCTTGTCTCTCGCTTACCTGTCTTCTGTTACCCTCGACCTCGGCTTGTCTTTGACCATTCTATACTGTTCTATTTACGTTAGTCCGGCCATTCTAAGGTCCGGTATACGTATCTGGCTTCTGTTTGTACTCTGCGTGTTGGATCCCTGTCCCGATCCTGACAATGCCGACTGCCAGGAGTGTAAGCTGTTCGTATTGCTTTTCCTGTTCGGCTGCTTCCAGGGTTCGTGTGTCTGCTGTTCGAGAGTTGGTGAATCCGTGCAGTTTGGGAGTTCGGGAAATTGGTGCTTACAGTAGCTGCTGGTCTATCTAAAGGGGATTATCGCCTAAACTGGGTTTTATCCCCTTGTGAGCAAAACGATCCGTTACAACCAGTTTAAACCTTTAATATTTGTCATATTTTCAAACACTGTCTGTCTTTAACTGTACGTTTGTTTTCCTCAGAGCAGGAGTGGTTTTACTGCATGAATACTGTTGCTTTGTGTGGCATTAAACAGATCTGTACCCAGCATTAAGCGTTGGCTCATGTGTGGAGGGTTATGCTATGCTCGTGTCTACACTCTGCCTGGAAGGATTATTCACTAACTACTGGGAGAAAGGGAACCCAAGATGGTCAGAGAGGGCTGAACCATCACAATATGCTTTCCTGAAGAAGTGTGTTTTCAAATATTTTTTGAAGGAGTGGAGACTGGGTGAAAGTCTAACTGAGAAGGGAAGGGAGTTCCACAGAAAAGGTGCAGCCCTGGAGTACAGACAGAGGAGAGACGTAGGTCTTCGGCAGAGTGCAGAGGCCTTGACGCGACATACTTGTGTATTAGGAAGGGTAGGTAGGTTGGAGCAGTAATATGTAGGGACTTGTAAGCAAGCACCAGAATCTTAAATTGAGCCTTCCTAACTGGAAGCCAATGTAGAGACTGACAGAGCTGGGAGGCGTGGAAGGTGCGGGTGCACAGGAAAATGAGCCTCACCATCGCATTCATTATAGATTGCAGCGGTGCAATCTGGGAACATGTAAGACCACTGAGAAGGGGACTGCGGTAGTCAAGGCGAGAAAGAACAACGGCACCGACCAGCACCTTAGCTGCGACTGGTGTTAAATAGGGGTGGATGCGAGCTGTGTTTTTGAGATGGAAGTGGCAGAGTTTGGCGATCGACTAGACATGAGGTGTGAAGAAGAGGTCGGAGTCAAAGAGAACACCTAAGCTGTGAGCCTGCAAGGTAGAGGTAATGGTGGTGCCTTTGACTTGGAGGCAGACAGACACGGGAGTAGCAACACTTGAGGGAGGAAAGACCAGAAATTCTATTTTGGACAGGTGAGTATTGAGAGACACAGACACGGAGGGAGCTTAAACTTTTTTATTGGTACCAAAGGAACTGGGCATTCACTAGTACTAGGGAGATGCGGACAATGGGCTGTGAAAGAATAATGAACAATGATTACTGACAAGGCACATACTCCTGGGAGCTGAGCACAGAGTTTAATCCTTTATCAGCCAGCAATCAGTATGAGTGGTAAGGGAGGATGATTAATTCATTTCACCATTACCAAATTTACAGACAATTAATTGATCATTACATATATATATATATATATTAATAATAAATCTTTATTAAAAATTTTGTTGTTTTTTTTACACAGACACATACAAATAATCATTATGGATATCATATCAGTATAAATATTGTAAAGATATCAGTATCAATATCAAAAGCAACAAAGTTTGTGATATAACAAATAAAACAATGGTATTAAAGTTGGACAGCACAAACATTACTAACACAAACAAACAAACCCACACCATATCAGAGCAGGATAGCATTCCTTTTATGTTATGTCGGAAATTTTGTCCGTCGGACTTACAAGAATTTATATTCCATTGCCACCATTTATAAATCTATACCATCACATTTATCTCTAATAAGTACCGTATATACTCGAGTATAAGCCGAGTTTTTCAGCACATTTTTTGTGCTGAAAAACCCCAACTCGGCTTATACTCGAGTGAGTGTCTGTATTATGGCAACTTACATTGCCATAATACAGACAATGGGGCTGTGTAGGTGGGGGGCTGGCAGGGAGCGTTTACTTACCTCTCCTGCAGCTCCGGTCAGCTCCCTTCTCCCCCGCGCCGGTCCATTCAGCACCTCTGTCAGCTCCCAGTGTAAATCTCGCGAGAGCCGTGGGGTCATAGTGCGGCCGTGAGACTTACAGTGTGAGCTGGCAGAGGGAGCTGACTGGACCAGCACGGAGGAGGAGGGAGCTGACAGGAGCTGCAGGAGAGGTAAGAGCTTCCTGCCAGCCCCCCTCCTACACAGTGCCCATCCACTGGACCACCAGGGAGTGAGAGCCCCCCTCCCTGCCATGTATCAAGCAGGGAGGGGGGACGAAAAAAAATTAAATAATAATAAAATAAAATAAAAAATAATAATAAAAAATAATAATTAAATTAAATAATAATACAAAATAATAAAAAAAAATATTGAAATAATTAAAAAAAATAATAATAAAATTGCACCCCCCCCACCAAGGCTCTGCAACACACACACACACACACACACTGCACTCATATACACACACACTGCACTCATACACACACTGCACTCATACACACACACTGCACTCATACACACACTGCACTCATATACACACACTGCACTCATACACACACACACACTGCACTCATATACACACACACTGCCAGGGCCGGCGCCACCTGTAAGGCGACCTAGGCAGCCGTCTAGTGCGCAACTTATCAGGGGGCGCCGCATCCCTGTCCCCGCGGCGCCTCCTCATGCTGCGCCGCCTAAACGCTTTTACAAGCCTCAGGCGGCGCAGCACTGCTGCATGGAGGACGGCCGGGTTTGAGTGACCGGCAGGAGGGAAGCGCAGAGCGCTCCCTCCTGCCAGTCTCTCAATGTAGCGTGGCCGGGCGGCGCGGAATGAGGGACAGGAACCTCTGTTTCTTGTACCCAGCCGCCGGCGGAATGACAGGAAGTGAGCACCGCCGACGGCCGGGTACAGGAAACAGAGGTTCCTGTCCCACGTTCCGCGCCGCCCGGCCACGCTACATGGGCAGGGACGGAGGGAGGGGGGGGGAATAAGGACCACTGTGGGAGGGAGGGGGGGGGGATAAGACCAGATAAGACCACTATGGGAGGGAGGGGGGGTTAAGGACCACTATGGGAGGGAGGGGGGGGATAAGGACCACTATGGGAGGGAGGGATAAGGACCACTAGGGGAGGGAGGGGGGATAAGGACCACTAGGGGAGGGAGGGGGGATAAGGACCACTAGGGGAGGGAGGGGGGATAAGGACCACTAGGGGAGGGAGGGAGAGGGGGGGGATAAGGACCACTAGGGGAGGGAGGGGGGATAAGGACCACTAGGGGAGGGGAGGGGGAGCAAGGACCACTAGGGGAGGGGAGGGTAAGGACCACTAGGGGAGGGGAGGGGGAAGTAAGGACCTCTAGGGGAGGGGAGGGTAAGGACCAGTAGGGGAGGGGTGAGTCAGGACCACTGGGGGAAGGGGGTGAAGGAACACAGGGGGAACGGGGGTGGGGAGGTCCACTAGGGGTTTGGGAGAGGGAGGACCACTAAGGGGGGGGAAGGACCACCAAAGGGGGGTAAGGAGGGAGGACTACTAAGGAGAGGGGAGGAGGGTAAGGACCACTAAGGGGGGGGAGATTACCACTAAGGGGTGGGGGGAGTAGGGGAAGGTCTACTAAGGGGTTTGGGAGAGGGAGGACCACTAAGGGGTTTGGGAGAGGAAGGGCCACTAAGGGGGGGGAGGGGGGAGTGAGAAGACCACCAAGGGGGGACTGCAGAGGGACAGGGGGCCAAGGGAGAGCACTAAGTGACAGAAGGGGAGAACACGGAGGGACAGAAGGGAAGGGGAAATCAATAATTGACCGGAGGGGAGAGCACTATGAATTTAAAAAAATAAAAATAAAGAGCTGTTCCCCTCTCAGTCCCTATCCTACCCCACAAACCCTCTCTTTTACACTACACACATACACAATGCATCCCCCCACACACACACAGAAACACACAATGCATTCCTACTCACACACAGACACACCCGAAACACACAATGCATCCCTTACGTTCTCTTACATAATTAATGCACCCCTTACAGACACACACTGCATTCAATTACATACACAGAAACAAACCTTGCACCCCTTACACACACACACACACACACACACACACAGAAACATACAATGCATTCCTTACACGCAAACACACACTACATCCCCTATAAACACACTACATCCCTTACACAAATT
Source organism: Pelobates fuscus (assembly GCF_036172605.1). NCBI lineage: Eukaryota > Metazoa > Chordata > Amphibia > Anura > Pelobatidae > Pelobates > Pelobates fuscus. Next base: position 374,710,719 of record NC_086321.1, read on the forward strand.
GCACACATAAAACATCCCCAACTCATGGATGGGCCATGTAGGTGGATTTATGGGTGGGCATTGTAGGCGTATGCCCCCTGGGGGCCCAGACCTTGAGCTGTGTAAGGGGCCCTAAAAAATGGAGCTGCTTCCTGTTCATTAATTGTTGTGAGCACTGTTAAAAACAGTCTCCAGAGAGCCTCTTCTACACCAGACCTGTGGAGCCAGACTGAGCCCATCATCAGCCTCTTGTCCTCATCTGGTGGTAAGTAGGCAATCCAATATATTATTAGTGGCACTAATCTCTAATTTACCTCACATTAAATGGATACTATAGTCACCAGAAGCACTACAGCATAATGTAGTGGTTCTGGTGTCTATAGCCTGTGCTTGTAGACTTTTTAATGTAAACACACTGTCTTTTCAGATAAAAGACACTTTGTGAAGACTGGCATTGGCCCATATGGCAGAGCATATGGGCGGGGCATTGTGATGTCACATGGTGGGCAGGGCATATGGGGGGGCGGCAAAACTTTTTTTGCCTAGGGCGGCAAAAATCCTTGCACCGGCCCTGCACACTGCACTCATATACACACACACTGCACTCATACACACACACTGCACTCATACACACACTGCACTCATATACACACACTGCACTCATATACACACACTACACTCATACACACACTTCACTCATACACACACTTCACTCATACACACACTGCACTCATATACACACACTGCACTCATACACACACTGCACTCACACACACTGCACTCATATACACACACACTGCATTCATACACACACACTGCATTCATACACACACTGCACTCATATACACACACTGCACTCATACACACACTGCACTCATACACACACTGCACTCATATTCACACACTGCACTCATATACACACACTGTACTCATACACACTGCACTCATACACACACTGCACTCATACACACACACTGCATTCATACACACACTGCACTCATACACACACTGCATTCATACACACACTGCACTCATACACACACTGCATTCATACACACACTGCATTCATACACACACTGCACTCATACACACACTGCATTCATACACATACTGCACTCATACACACACACTGCACTCATACACACGCTGCACTCATACACACACTGCACTCATACACACGCTGCACTCATACACACACTGCATTCATACACACACACTGCATTCATACACACACGCTGCACTCATACACACACTGCACTCATACACACACACTGCATTCATACACACACACTGCACTCATACACACACTGCATTCATACACACACACTGCATTCATACACACATACTGCATTCATTATATACACACACTGTAAATAAATATTCAATTAATATAATTTTTTTAGGATCTAATTGTATTTAGAAATTTACCAGTAGCTGTTGCATTTCCCACCCTAGTCTTATACTCGATACGTTTTCCCAGTTTTTTTGGGTAAAATTAGGGGCCTCGGCTTATATTCGGGTCGGCTTATACTCGAGTATATACGGTATATATGCACCTAATAATTAGTATAATTACTGTAATGGCTAACCTATTAAGATTCGCTGAAATAATTATATCTAAAACAGATTAGCCTTGTATTTAGGAGAGTTTTAATAATAGTTCAGAATACATATCTTCTTTCTTTTTAGAACGGAGTCCTGTATTATTTATTAGGCTTTTTTTAATTGATCATTACATGTAAAGGAAACAAAAAATAAAACACAATATAGTGTACATCCACAGGTGATAATGCATTTTGGTGATAATTCAAGTAGTCAAACTCACATTGATCAGAGCCTCAAAGCGCTCCACTCAATTGATTAATAGAGTCTGGACATTATATCCAGATTGTACTAAGCTCACTTTGGTTCATTACTATAATTAGTGGGGATAACTCTGGTTTTCATTCATATTCACTGTTCAATCACTGGATATAAATCCATCAAATTAAAAGAGAAATCTATACACCATAACCCGCACATTCGCTATCCAGCAGGCAACTGGTAGAGCAAGCGAAAACCCGCTTGAACTTAGAAGATGCCAGCCGTGACTCTGTGCAGGAGACTGCTATATGGTTACATAGATAGTAAGAGGAGGTGGGAATGGCTGCTCATGCTGCTAATTGCAGGACAGAAAGAGGTTAGCCTAATATTAGTGTTAGAAAAGTGGTAAATCCCAATGGCGGTGGGATTGTTATGATGCATAATGGAGAATGGAGATTGGTGATGCCTAATGGTGACGAGAGAGGGAAGGGGTGATGCCTCGTAATGATGTAAACCCCACCATGAGGAATCACCCTCCTTCCTCTTTCATCACCACTTGGTATCTCCCCCTCCCATCACCTCAAGGCATCACCTCACTCCCCTCTCACTTCATCATTAGGCATCACTTCCACCACCAATAGGAATAACCCCTCTCCCACCACCATAATGCATCACCCTCCCTCTACTGTCACGATTAGGAATTATATTCCCTCACATTTCTGCCACCATTAGGAATCACCCCCTCCTCATTTAAACCCCGTAGTAAACTCTTTTCCATTCCTACCTACAGCATTCTTCCTAGCTTCGCTCTCTCTCCACCGCTGGCAGATGGGAGATGTAGAGGGTGATGCTTGATGTTTGTACTTTGAGAAGTTCAGCTCGTTTCTGGAATGGGTGTTAAAGCGGGAGTCGGGGAGCCGGGCGGTGGTACACTACCTGGATGACTGCTTGTGTGTGGGTCTGGCGGATTCCCCGACCTGCCGCTACTTACTGAGGATGATCGAGTGGGTGGCCAGCACGTTTGGAGTGCCACTGGCGGTGGACAAAATGGGGGGCCCATCCACGTGTTTAAGTTTCCGTGGGCTGGAAATTGACTACCTGCAAGGGGAGTGCTGTCTTCCTTTGGCGAAACTCCCGGGGCTACGGGAGGCGGTGGTGGCAGTTCGGCGGTCGCAGAAGGTCACATTGAGGGAGCTGCAATCACTTATCGGTAAGCACAACTTCGCTTGTCTGGTCGTTCGCATAGGGGTGGATATTTAGCCGGAGCCTTTCCTATCTGCCACACCACTTTGTGCGGGTGTCCTTGTCCATGAGGGCTGACCAGGGGGTTTGGGACACGTTCCTGGAGCACTAAAACGGCACAGTGTTCTTTTGGCGGGAGGCGGTGTCGGCAGCCGAACTGGAGCTGTATACAGATGCCTCGGATAGCGTGAGATTCGGTGCGTACTTTGGGGGGGGGGCGGTGGTGCGGAGCACCCTGGCCAGCTGCATGGCTGGGTAGCCCGCTGCTGCGGAATCTGGATTTCACGGAACTGTTCCCATTGGTGGTCGCCTTGTCACTCTGGGGTACACTCCTGAGCGATAGAAAGGTGGTGTTCTATATGGATAATATGGTGGTGGTGCATGCAGTTAATAATATGTCGGCCGCTTTGGTGCCAGTGGTGCGCGTGTTGCGAATGTTTGTTTTGCTCTGCATGTCCCTCAATGTGGTGTTCTGCGCGCGACATGTACCAGAGTTTTTGAATGTGGTGGCTGATGCTCTGTCTCGTTCACAGTGGTCCCGATTCCGAAGGAGGTGTATGGGGCGTGGGAGGTCAGGGAAGACTGCCCGGCGGAGATGTGGCAGGTCAGGACGTCCTGCTTAGGGGCACGATGAGGGCATCATTGCCCCCGGGTACCTGGACGGCATATTGTAAGGTTTGTGATGCATGTGAACGGTCGCTGGAAGGTTTGGATAGGGTCGTGGTAGCTGGTTTCGTCTGCTTAGCAAGGACTCCTCCCCGGCAGTGGTGGATAGACACATGGCTTCGCTAGCATTTTGGTTTAAGCTGTGGGGGTGGGTGGATTTTATGAAGCACTTTGTGATAAGGCAAGCGCTCAAGGGTTTACGGAAGGGTAACGCGTCCCATGACGCCAGGAGACCAGTTTCTATTTCGCTCCTGGAAAAGCTGGTGTTTTCCCTCTGGGACATCTGCTTCGATGGTTACGAAACAGAGTTATTCGAAGTGGCATTCTTGCTGGCCTTCTTCGTCACTTTCCGAATCGGGGATCTGGTCAGCGATAACAGGGCGAGTCAAAGTGGGATATTGCTTTTGGACGTCCGGGTTAATACTGCACAGGTGGTAATCTATCTGGCCCTATGATCTTGCCCTATGATCTATGACTGATTTTAGGGGAAAGGGTGTCGAAGTGGTGATACATCCTTTTCCGGGATCCCCTTTGTGCCGGTGGCCAGTACTTCTCGATACTTGTCTCGGCGGCCAATGACTGGTGGCTCGTTCTTAGTACACATTAATGGTTCCTCACTCTCCTGTTTATAGTTCCTCAGGGTCTTTCGGATGGGGTTCAGCAGGCTTGTCCTCTGGCCGAACCAGTTCGGGATACACTCGTTTAGGATAGGTGCTGTGAAAGGAGGCAACAAGGTTGGGCTTGGCGGATGAGCTTGTGAAAAAGATTGGTAGGTGGGAATCAGTTCGGTTCTGGTCTTACGTTTGCCTTGACAAACTGATGTGAGGGCTAGCTTGGGGGGTCAGCTTGGGGGACTGTGCCTAGGCACCGAGCAAAGGTAAACGGGTTGATGGCTAGCTTTGTCAGGAAGGTGGGGGGAGTGGTGGTCCGGTACAGGGAGCTGGAAGGTGTGTTAGCGGGCTATTTCTCTCCTGATGGGGTCCATCTCTCAGAGGTTGCAGGAAGGCCTGGCCATGGCTTCATTCTGCGGGGTGGCGGAGCTCAGACGGCTTAAGGTTTCAAGTTCTGAGCTTGTGGCGGGGCGGGGTAAGGAACATTAAGGAAAAATGGGCCTTAGTTAATATAGGAGTTAGAGGAGTTAGTTGATTGGTTAAAAGGGTACACTGTTCAGACATGTTTTGGTAGGTTTCGAGTCCGTTGGTGGCTCAGAACCTCGGTGGTGTAGGGGCAGGGCTGGACTGGCCCACTGGGACACCGGGAAATTTCCCGGTGGGCCGGCACACTAGGGGGCCGGTGGGAGGCCGCCTAGTGTGCACCAGCCCGGGCCGCAATTACAGGGTGACCGGCAGGAGGGGATGCGCTCCCCTCCTGCCGGTCACAGAATGTAGCGTGGCCGAGAAGGCAGACAGCGGTAGGGGAGCTTCTGTTCCCCTACCCGGTCTGACAGGAACCCAGAAGCAAGAACGCTCCTCCCGCGAGCGGGCAGGTTTGAGCGTTGCCATGCGTTACCATGGCAACGCTCCGACCTGCCTGCTATTCTTGCGGGAGGAGAGCGAAGTCAGCCTGCAGCCAGAGGAGCTGCAGGCTGAATGGTGCACTCCCACTGGACCACCAGGGATTGAAAAGTTCCCCCTCTCCCCTGGGCCCCCCCATAGTTCCCCCCCATACACACACTACACTCCTCCCCCACACACAGAACCCCCCCCCACGCACACAGAACCCCCTCCCACACACACACAGAACCCTCCCCACACACACAGAACCCCCCCACACACACAGAACCCCCCACACACACAGAACCCCCCCCCACACACAGAACCCCCCACACACACAGAACCCCCCCACACACACAGGACCCCCCAGACACAGAACCCCTTCATGCACACAGAACCCCCCCACACACACAGAACCCATCCACACACACAGAACCCCCCACACACACAGAACCCCTTCACACACACAGATCCCCCCACGCACACAGAACCCCTCCACACACACAGAAACCCCCACACACACAGAACCCCTTCACGCACACAGAGCCCCTCCATGCACACAGCACCCCTCCACGCACACAGAACCCCCCCCACGCACACAGAACCCCCCACGCACACAGAACCCCTTCACACATAAACAGCACCTCTCCACACACACAGAACCCCTTCACACACACAGAACCCCTCCACACACACAGAACCCCTCCACGCACACAGAACCCCTTCACGCACACAGAACCCCTTCATGCACACAGAACCCCTCCACACATAAACAGCACCCCTCCACGCACACAGAACCCCTCCACGCACACAGCACCCCTCCACGCACACAGAACCCCTCCACGCACACAGCACCCCTCCACGCACACAGCACCCCTTCACGCACACAGCACCCCTCCATGCACAAACGGCACTCTCTCCACGCACAAACGGCACTCTCTCCACGCACAAACGATTTCTTTCATGTTTGAGTGATAGTTTTCAGTTTTCAGTTTTCTTCCCGCTTCCATATCTGTGCACTATGCTGGCGCGATGCATTACGGGGCTGGTATGGAATTTTTTTCCAGGGCTGCTTTTCATTCCCAGTCCGGTCCTGTGTAGGGGTATCTGAGTATACCCCTACCAGGTGAAATTGATCAATGTCGGCACTTTACATGTTACATCTATATGGTTGTAATATATTGGGAAATGTGTTATGTTTTGGGTAATTGCCTTGATTTAAATATGGGAGAGATGATATCATGTTGGGGGTGTGGCAGGTAATGACCATTATATATAATTGTAAATCATAAGTTATTATTATTATTACTATCTTTATTATTATTAAAGCTGTTGACAATTATGACCCATACCCTTGAGTGTCGGTGTCTTATTGAGTGGGTTGGGTTCAGGTTATACATACAACCCCCGGCCATAGGCCGACTATGCACCTGTCATGTACAGGTATGTGTGTGTCCATGATTGTTTGTATGTGTGAGTGTCAGTAATGGGGGAATCTGTGAGTGTGTCCATGTGTACGAATCTGCATGTGTGAATCCGTGAAATTTGTATGTGTGAGTTTATCTTTGACCGTGCGCCTATATGTGTATATATTGATGACTGACATCTTGAGGGCCCTGAACAGGAGGCAGAGATGGCAGTTCCCTGATGGATGTCCAGCAATTCACAGTTTAGTGAAGGACTCTGTGGGCGATCTGAGCTGGCAGGTATTCAGATCTCCTTAGCTAGAACAACAGTTTAATTTATGTATCTTTAAACAGTTTTTGACATGTGGGCCAATATGAACCCCTTTCCAACTCAGTTAGTAGCCAGCGATGAACATGCTATATATACATATAAAATATGTAAACTGCTGAGGCTTGGACGAGAGGGGGGGTGCGATCTGGTGGAGATGAAGTTTCTCAGGTGACCTGTGATGGTTACCCCGCGTAAAGAGGACATCCTTTTCCCCTAGTCGGAGCAGCGCTGCAGTGTTCTCCAGTTGATATCCCAGCCGACCAAGAATCCAGTATAGCTGTGGAGCTCTTACAAGAGCTAGTGGTATAGCTGTATAGCGGTTCCCTACAATCACGAGACGAGGCTATGTGTTGAGGGTTAAGCAGGAATGGTTAATGGTAGACTTTTATGCAAGTCCCCATGCAAGGGTGACACCCATCGGACCTTGTTGGGGACAGGGACATAAACGTATACACCAATAATAACAGAGTTACAATATAAGGCACTCCCACACATGGCATACAATACCTCCCCTCTGCCTGAGAGATAATTACTGTATCATCTCAATTATCTCCAGGTGAAAAAGAACATATTTTTTTTTTTATATAAATTCTTTTATTCTTTTTTCATAACACTTATACAGAAAGACCAACAGACAAAACATGGATTGTTTTACATAATAATAAACATAAAAAAACAGGTCAGTACGTATTTTCCAACAAACAAACCCAATACATAGTACAACATTATCTGCGGGGGTAAGCCAGGGAGGGGGGTTGTCTAAACTCAGGCCACTAATTCATTGGGAAACAACCGATCTCTTTTCGCCCGTTGATTCAGGAAATAGTTTCTAAATTATTAACCCAACTTTGCCATAGATCGAATCTTTTTGGGGAATTCAGATATGGTATACTTAAATCTCTTTCCATCCTCGCCTGGAGGTTAATTTGATTTTTAATAACCTCCCAGGCCAGAATTTGATTTGATTTCCAATTCCGTGCCACCACAATTTTAAATGCGATACAACAGTGAATTATAAAACTTCTTATTGAGTGTGACATATTCGGCCACTGCATATGTAGCAGAACTACCTCTGGTTTCCTTTCAAGTTCTATTCCTGTTAAATCTTTAATAAACCTTATCAATTGAAAGCTGAATATTTGAGCAGCTCCACCATATGTGGAGAAATGAACCAACCTCTTTTTCACATCTCCAACATCTAGCTGTAACTCCTGGGTATATCTGAGATAATTTACTCGGGACTAAATACCATCTATAAATCACCTTGTAGTGGGTCTCCAATAGATTTAAGCATTGGACCTGACTACGAGTGTTATTTATAGCTTTACACCAATCTTGGTGTTCCAAAGTACAGCTTAAGTCTTTTTCCCATTTATCCTTCTGTGGAAAACTAGACACTTCTTTAATATTTCTAATTACCTCTATAGCTTTAGCCAGGACTTTAGGTATGGCCTGATTTGAAAATATTTGTTTCAACATAGTAAGGGAATTTCCTATCTTTCTACTAAGATGTTTTTGCAAAAAATATTTAAGCCTCAGATAATTAAAGCTCTCTCGTTGAGAGAGGTGATATTTTTGTATAATAGAACTAAAAGACATTATTTTGTCTGAAGATAATATCTGTGACACTTTAATTATACCATGTACTCTCCAGCTCTCTAAAGCCAAATCGGACAAATTGGCTTCTACAATCCTCAGATTTGCCGAATCCATTATTGTAAATTTCAAATCTAGTTTCTTTTTAATTTCCTCCCAAACTGGCAACATTTGGGCCCATATCCTATTGTTGTTAATGTCAATCCCCATTTTATCTAGACTTTTCGTATTCCATATCATACCCTCGGGGGTTTTCAAACCTAGATCTTCCATTTCAATATTGAACCAACTTTCTTCTTTGGCACCCGCTAGTTGGGACCTGTACATATGAGTGATCACGTTTGCCCAATACATAACTTTTATATTGGGGAAATTTAGTCCCCCTTCCTTGGTTTTCAGTGAGAGAATATTTCTATTAATTCTATTTTTTTTTCCTTTATTGATAAAATTTTCTAGATTGTATTGAAGTAACGACAGCCATATTGCTGGGATCTTTAAAGGAATCATTTGGAATACATAATTCCATTTAGGAATAATATAGGAATTAATGACATTCATACGACCCCACCAGGTAATCTGCATATTTCTCCATTCTTTAAGTAAAGAGTTTGTACTTTTTAATAACTTTAAGAAGTTTTCTTCCATCATTCTGTCTAAATTCTTAGTAATAGCTATACCTAAGCAATCGAATTTCTGGGGCGCCCATGTAAATGAGTATTTATTACTAATTTCTTCCCTTGCTTTCTTGTCTAATTCAATGCCCATAACAACAGTTTTTTTCGTTATTTAACTTGTAATTGGCTAGGTAGCTATACTTTCTGACTTCCTCCATTAAATGTTGCAAAGAGCTGATTGGGTCGGTGATTGATAGCAGAATATCATCCGCATACAGGCTGATTTTAAATTCTTTATCCCTTATTTTGTAGCCTTTTATGTCTTCATTATTCCTAATATTTTCCGCTAGGGATTCTATGGAGAGGATATATAACAAAGGGGAGAGCGGGCAACCTTGTCTCACCCCGTTATTTATATATACCCAGTCTGAGCAGACATTTGGGCCTACTATTCTAGTTGAAGGGTTTTTATATACAGACATAATGCCTCTTAGCATCCAGCCATCTATTCCATATGCTTCTAGAGATAATTCTAAGAACTTCCAATTCAGCCTATCAAAAGCTTTTTCTGCGTCAACTGCTAAAGTCATAAGGGGAATATGTTTCTTGTTGGCGTTATCTATGATGTCTATAATTCTCCTTGAATTGGAGCCTGCCCATCTCTCTGGTATAAAGCCAACTTGGTCATTATGGATTAAGATTCTAATAATACTCTTAAGACGGTCTGCTAGAATGGATGAAAATATTTTTACATCAGAATTGATTAAAGATATGGGCCGATAACTGGACATGGCAGTTGGATCTTTTCCCTGTTTCAAGATGGGCAGCATATTTGCTCTTGTCATCTCTTCCGGGAAACTACCGACTTGCACTGCATTATTAAATGCTAATGCCAATTGTTTGCTCAGAATAGATTTAAATGTATAAAAAAATAGATTAGAGAATCCATCTGGGCCGGGAGTTTTTTGTTTCTTACTTCTCATTATGGCCCGATTTACCTCCTCCTCTGTGATCTGTTTATTTAGACTCTCCTTCTGAGTCTGATCTATTTTTAGAAGGTTTGTACTAGTCAGGTATTGTTTAATCTTATTTCTAGGGGCTTCATCAGGGATATTATATAACGCTCCGTAGTATTCTCTAAAACAATTACCAATATCTTTTGGATTTGTATAGGTTATTTGATTGTATACAATCTTTAGTATCTGAGCGTTGGCCTGTTGTTTCTTCAATTTATTGGATAACATCTTATCTGTCTTATTCCCTCTACAATAAAATCTCAATTTTAGTTTTTTAATATTATTCGCTGTTTTGATATTCAAACATTGTACAATATTATTTTGGACTTCCGTTAGTCTTCTGCCTTTCTCTATTGAGGGTTCTTTTTTTTTATCCTCTGTAAGTTTATAGAGTTCAATATATAAGTCTCCTAGTCTTTTTTCTTTAGTTTTAACTTCATGGTTTAATTTTATAAGGTACCCTCTCAGTACTGCTTTAAAGGAGCACCAGGTATTTAGATTTGATGTATCCGATGAAAGAAAAAAAAAAAAAAAAGAAACATTTTGTCTTCATTGGCAGTGGCGTACACACAACCCATGGGGCCCCGGTGCGAAAACTGATCCGGGGCCCCCCCCTCCCCCCGCGCGAGCGCTTACTCTGCGCAGGCTGCGGCCGCAACACATGTTGGCGGGCACCTGGTGGCAGGGCTGCGACCCGTGCGACCGCGGTATGTATGCCAGTGCATGCATTAACACATACACTTAAAGGACCACTACAGACACCCAGATCACATCAGCTCAATGAAGTGGTCTGGGTGCCAGGTCTCTCTAGTTTTAACCCTGCAGCTGAAAACATAGCAGTTTCAGAGAAACTGCTATGTTTCACTGAGGGTTAATCCAGCCTCTAGTGGCTGTCTCATTGACAGCCGCTAGAGGATTTTCTGCGATTCTCACTGTGAAAATCACAGTGAGAAGACGCTGAACGTCCATAGGAAAGCATTGAGTAATGCTTTCCTATGGGCGGTTTGAATGTGCGCGTGGCTCTTGCCACGCATGTGCATTCGGAGCTGAGAGGCGGATGGGGACAGAGAGATCCCCAGCGTTAAAGGAGTCCGGCGCTGGAGAAAGGTAAGTGCTTAAGACACACACACACACACTCTCATGAACAGACGCACACATTTACTGACAGACACACACTCAGTAACACACACACACACTAACACACACACTCACTAACACTAACACACTCACTAACACACACACTCTAACACTAACACACACACTCTCTAACACTAACACACACACTCTCTAACACTAACACACACACTCTCTAACACTAACACACACACTCACTAACACTAACACACACACTCACTAACACTAACACACTCACTAACACTAACACACACACTCTCTAACACTAACACACACACTCTAACACTAACACACACAATCTAACACTAACACACACACTCTCTAAAACTAACACACACACTCTAACACTAACACACACACTCACTAACACTAACACACTCACTAACACCAACACACACACTCACTAACACTAACACACACTCTCTAACACTAACACACACACTCTAACACTAACACACACAATCTAACACTAACACACACACACTCTAAAACTAACACACACACTCTAAAACTAACACACACACTCACTAACACTAACTAACACTAACACACTCACTAACACACACACTCTAACACACACACTCACTAACACTAACACACACACACACACTCACTAACACACACACTCACTAACACACACACTCACTAACACTAACACACTCACTAACACTAACACACACACTCACTAACACTAACACACACACTCACTAACACACACACACACTCACTAACACACACTCACTAACACTAACACACACACTAACACTAACACACTCAGTAATACACACACTCACTAACACACTCACTAACACTAACACACACACTAACACACTCAGTAACACACACACTCACTAACACTAACACACTCACTAACACTAACACACTCACTAACACTAACACACTCACACGTTTTTTGTTTGTTTTTTAAATTTAATCCCCCCAGCCTCCTTACCTGTGGGAGAGCTGGGGGGATTCCCTGGGGTCCAGTGGTGTTGCTGGCCCTGCTGTCACCCGGCTGGCTGGCGGGCGCACGAGGGAGCACTGTCCCCTGAGTGCTCCCTCTTCAGCTCCCTCGCGCGCCGCGTACTGATGCCGGAGCTGGAAGATGACGTCATCTTCCGGCTCCGGTTTCAGTGCGGTGCGCGAGGGAGCTGAAGAGGGAGCACCCAGGGGACAGTGCTCCCTCGCGCGCCCGCCAGCCAGCCGGGTGACAGCAGGGCCAGCCTAGGGGGGCCCGGAGGTGGCCGGCTCCTGGGCCCCCCAGCAGAAGAGGCTGGCCCTGTGGGTACATACCTGGGTCGCAGGGCGGCCGGGCCCCCTGATGGGCCGGGCCCCCTGGTGGGCCGGGCCCGGTCGCAGCCGCGACCCCTGCGACCCTGGTATGTACGCCACTGTTCATTGGCTAATTTAGTTTTTGGAGAGCATACTCGTTTTAGTCCAGTCCTCTAGCTCTTTAGCTGAAGTAAATGTTCTCCATCTTTCTTCCCACCACACAATTATTTTGGATGGCTGTATCCATTTATATTTTATCTAATTTTGCTTCAGTGGTTCTAAGGCTTGATGAAAAGTTTTTCTCCAGCGTCGAGTTTGAATTGATAGATCTTGAAAGGTGATTATCTCTTTAAATTTCTCCGAAAGATTTTCTTTATTCCTCAACAGATTCAGCACTTGTTGTTTACATGAGAATGAAAAGAAACATGCTATAACGTCTCTTGGATAATGAGACGGAACTTCCTTAGGTTTTCTTAATCTATGTATCCTTTCTATGATGGGAACAGCGGTTTCACACTGTAGTCCAGCTTCCTGAAAAAAAGATAATAGATAGTCCTTTAATTGATCTTGAGTTACAGCTTCTGGAATATTTCTGAAGCGCACATTGCACCTTCATGATCTGTCTTCCAGATCTCTAATCTTTAAATTCATTTGTTGTAGTTTATCTTCTGTTTGAATATTCTCTGATTGCATGTTCTTTATTTGATCTTCCATTATAGTAATTTTATCTAATGCAGTAGTTAATTTTGTATTCATTCTCTCCATCTCTATTTTAATTGTATTTAAACTGATGGTGATCTGATTGGCTATCAATGTCGCTTGCTCCTCCAATTTAGTCAACAAAGTTAATCTGTTCCAAGCTTTTTAGGCTTACTGTCTGTGTGATCTGGTCTTGATATAGGATATCGCTGTCTTTCCTGCCCTGTTTTTCTTTATTGGGTGAGAAGAACCCTGATAGTCTCGTGGGCTGGGAGTCCTCTTTTTTCTCTCTGGACTTAATTTGTTTCTTGGTCGTCATTATGGAGCTCTTTCTGTCCTTCCCTTATTCGGGAAAAGAGTGCCCCTTTAAAAATGCTGTCTCTGCTAGCCAGTAGCGTTTATCGTTGTTTCTGAGTTATTAAGCTTTTGAGCTTTTATGAATAGCTGCTAAGCTTATATAAGCATTAATTTATTACAGCCTCTTTTTTAACTCTTTATTATATTTTCCTTTTTGTCCTTCTTTCTTTCTTTTCACTTCCCCCTCCTTCCCTCTCTCCCTTTTTTTTTTTTTTTTTTTTGATCCCTTACACACAGGCGATCCCTTCACTCCCTGCTTTTACACAGCACTCTTATCCAGACCAGTATATACCAGTATACACTTATCTTTTATAGAAGCTTTAAATATTCTCTTCTGGTCTCCGTGGCGCTTTAGGAGCCTTTTAGCCCACCTAAGTGGTTGATGCAGCCAGCTCTCTCTTCAGCCAGATCTCCCTTCAGCTCTCTTCCACTCTGCCTTTAGCAGCCTTAAGCCTCTCATTTCTCTGCGTCTCTCCTCGCCTCCTCGCCTCATCTCTCGTCCCCTCGCCCGCGCCCGCACCTCATAGCTCCGCCTCTCGACGTGCGCACGTGGCGACCTCACGCAATCACGTCATCAGCGATGAAAGCCGAAAAAGAACATATTTTATACACTTTCAGAAAATACCCCAAAATGAACCCCATAAAAATTATATCCCCTGATAGCCCCGATCTGGGTGAACAATATATCCAGAAATCACCCAGATCGGTTCAGGGGTTCAGGATTCGTATGGAAGTCTTATTTCTGACCGACCGCATACGAGGCTCCTGCCCAGAATAGTTCCATAAAATTAGCTTGTGCTGCCGGTCTCTTTCGTGAACTTCAAAATGTAGAAAAATGTCTTGAATAACTGTTCGTGGGAAACACGTGTGCCCCTTGTTCAGGAGCTGGTTTTCACCGAACACCGTCTCTTTCGGATGGATTGGAAAACAATTAAGTGGTCCTGAAAGTCTCAGCGATGTTCGGGCCGTTGAGTGTCCGAAAATAGTTCCATACACTCGATGACCAAAAACCGCTGGACGTGTTCGACAGAGCAAGATGGCCGCCGCCACGTGTTTGTGCATACGAATCGATGGCCACCCAGTGAACCACTTAGAATGTTCAGAGTTGCGGTTAGAGCAGTGTCAATAAGGTCAATTGGCAGCACACAATTGCTTTGGGTGGTCCAAGGGTTCAGTATAACGTTCGGTATATGAACCAGCGGTGGTAAAGTCTGTTCGGTTTGGTTCGTATACCGATCCAGGCAAAATGAATAAAAATACAGGGCATCTGTTACATGACCCTCACTATACACGCCTGCAGTGGCCACAGCATTAAATATATTAATATATATAAAAATATTATCACACTGTAAATATAGAGCACCGGCATCTAACATGTCTAGCGGCTGTATCCACCTCATGCCCGCCCAGCTTGCAAGATTAGATTAATTATCCCCAAAACTCAAAAGGTTGAAATTCTTACTCAGTAAGTATCTATGAAATTCCAAATGTTAATCAGGTAACAGCTGATTAACACCTCCTACCTGCTCCTGAATCCTTTCACAGACAGTCACCAGGCTGTGCATTCTTTTTTTTTTCTTCAAATTCTATTTTTATTATCTGTTTTAGTGCAGAAATCTATTGGGTACGATGTCTATAATTCAAATACAAACACATTTTACTGAGTGTTCTTCAACCAATATGTTCTATGAATGATTTTATTAATTAGACTCAAACCCCTAAAACTTAAAGGGACACTATAGTCACCCAGACCACTTCAGCTCAATGAAGTGGTCTGGGTGCCAGGTCTCCCAGGTTTTAACCCATCAGATGTATACATAGCAGTTCCAGTGAAACTGCTATGTTTACAAAGTAATGTTAATCCAGCTCCGCATTTATGTCTTATTCTATAATTCACCGGTTCCTGGATCCATCATTATGCAGTCACCAGACTGTGTATCTTCCACTGCAGAAATCCTTTGGGTACGATGTTTCAAATATATTTACCATAACTGAGCAATATTCTGCTGTATGATTTGGTGGATAAAGAGCCTCCGAAAGTTTGTTTAATTACATGAAATGAAGTTTTTTGATAATTTGGTTGATGACTCCAAAGGTTACTCTGGTGATGGCTTGACATACGTGTCTGCATACATCTTCATCCAGTACCCGGTTCCCTCCACAGCCAATCACCAGGCTGAATATTCTTCCTATGGCCTTGTAGACCCACCAGCAGAAGTTAAGTTTCCATGGACAAAAAAGATTGAAGTGCAAGTGTCTTAAATTAACGTGTGTTGTTTGTGTGCAGTTATATAAAAACAAGAATTCTGATGAATATTTTGATGCAAAAATAGTTTTTTAGACCCTAGGTTCTAGATATATGCAATAGACTTATCTACATAGTGTATGGATTTATATCATTACCACAATGATGCAATATAATTACAGCTCTCTGATTGCAGGATAAACTTACTTCTGGAATCTCAGATATCCAGAGGATGAAACTAACAATGAAAAGAAAACCAAGCCAGTCCTCGAGGTTGCAGTGTCTACCACGAACATTGTGAATGAATGAAAAGGAAAGGACAGGCTGGGAGTGATGTCATCTGTAGCATATATGACATCACAGTCACAATGCAATGAGATAGGAATAATGCAGCAGTTAATACAGAAAAAAGGGGTTTAACCATTTCATGGCCATGACTTTTCCAGGATTCCATGTTTATGACAGAGGGCATTCTGGAACCTTTTCTATATGTTAGTTATGCTGTAATTTAACCCTTTCTAATCACGTGTAACCAGATATATTACATTATCAGATTGGCTATTTACATTGGCCGGGCACTCCTGCATGTCCTTGGCCATTCTCCTGTCTATTGTCCTTGATCCTTAGCCATTTCTCGATTATTCTGTTATCCTGACCTCCGTGTGCCCTGTACTACTCTGTTTTGTGTTCCGTCCAGGCCCCTCTATGGCCCAGTAATAAGGTTTTCTCCGAAATGGTTTAATTATGATTGATTTCTTCAGTTCTGTGTGTCCAGTCATGGTTATCTGTGACACTGTGTGAGCATACTGACCAATGTCAAATTTTGACGCTGTTAACCCTAGCTGCCCCTAATTCCAGACTTAACCTTGCTAATCCTAACCCTGGCTAACCCGCACACCAACCATAATAAAAACACAAGAACAAGAACAAAAACTGACACTAGAACACACACAAAGACTCATCCTAGCATTCACATGGGCACATGCATACTTAAACAGTCACGGATCCGCAGACAAACACACGAGCTTGCATTCAAAGAAAGTGCTATAAACGGCACAAAACACGTTCACATTATCCTCAAAAGTGCATGTTCGCCCTGTGCTCTTCCCCTTACATAAACAGTCTGTTTCCTCAAATTGTCGGTACTAATGACGAATACTCTTTACCAAAACGCCCTTGAAACGCACGCTGCACCGTAATTACAGATTTAATCTTTCTGAACTGCGGAATGCAAAATGCCTTGTGTTGTGGGGTCACCATTTTGCCAATGTCTGAGGCTTTGGGCAGTTTGTGTGCTGGGAGAGGCATCTAGCGGTGATAATTTGAAACTCTTTTGCCACACCCTTTCAAGTGGTAAGATTCATGGACGGTTCACGGTTGCAGAGATGTGGCGATTTCAGATCGGATCCATTGTTTTCAAACCCTCTGTATACTTTAACTATGATATATTGGGATAGTCATAGTTTTGTTGGCAAATAATTACTTATGATTTGTCAAAACATTTGAAAACACTTTAAAAGAATCTGGAGGTGATTTATTCAAAGTCTTCTTCCCACATAATGGCTACAATAATCTGTAATAATATAATAAGCTGTAATCATATAATAAACTGTAATTATACAATAATGTGTAATAATATAATAAACTGTATCATAATCTGTGATAATACAATAATCTGTAATAGTATAATAAGCTGTAATAATATAATAAGCTGTAATTTTACTATAAGCTGTAATATAATAAACTATAATGATACAATAATCTGTAATACAATAAACTGTAATAATATTATAAATTGTAATTATTCAATAAGAATATTAACACATTATTTGTGTTTGGGGACATTATCATTTTATTTGAAATACACAGGAAGGGAATCACACTACTACATGAAACATAAGATCCTTTGAGATTAGTTGAGAATAGCTCCAAAAAGGCACAAATAACCGTAAATCATCAGTCAGGTCATCAGTCAAACATCTGTAAGAGTATCTACACCGTGCATCTTGAGGGTTAGAAGTGGAATTTCAATTTAGTAGAATCTGATTCTTGAAGTTAGAATTACCAGATATTATCCAGAATGTTCAGAGTGGCATAGCCCTAAAAGAAAAATAAACAGAATTGAAACCTCACACAGTCATTTCAAAGCAGCATTGAGTCAAAAACCAAGCCTTAATGGGGACCCCAAATTAAATAGCTAAAAAAAAAGGGGAAATGGATGGGATCTCTACTGTATTTGGCTTTGACAGATAAAAATTACACTATCACTATAAAACTGTATCAGTCTTAGCTAATGACGTAACTCCTAATACCGATAAAATGTATATTATTATAGATGAATGGGACCAGGGCCGGATTTGCTGTAAGGCCGCTGAGGCCACGCACTGGTGGTGGCGGGCAAGTGTGGGGGTGAAATCTCCCTCACTGACCAGCTGAGTCTCCTGCCGTTGGGCAAGGCAAGCTGACATGGGAGAACCCTGGCAGGACTGGCGCTCACTATTGTATCATAGGGTTACCATGCATTACCACAGCACTGCTCTGTTACAATCCACCGGCACCGGCCAGAAGCAGCTGTCTCCTGTGGTGCAGACAGCAACTTTTCCCACCAGACCAACAGGGATTGGGTTCCTCCCTTTCTGGCCTAAGGTAAGTATCAGGAAGGGGGGATGCACTTTAAGCTTTCTATTTTTTCATTAAAATTTCTTTAAGCAGCCCCTTAGCTCACAGCCCCTCATCCCTAGTCTTCCACACTACAATCCCAGTTTTCCCACTATAGCCACTACCCCTTTCCAAAGTTCTATCCCCCACCCCAGAGCTCCTATCCCCCAACACAGACCCAGTCCTCCCACTTAAGCCACTGTTCCCCCGAAATCCCTATCCTCCATCACAGCCCCTATCCTCCCATTATAGCCCCTGTCAACCCACTGTAGTGATATGTGTATGTTAAAGGACTGTGTTGCTTTAAGAGGCAGGGGGATTCCCTGCATAGGAGGGCTTAGGAGAGCACTCCATGTTGTGAGTTTAGCAGCGACTCTGCAAGTTATGTTTTGTGACTTATGGAAGTAAAGCTGTTCATATGAAGTGAGTGTCAGCATTGATTATTCTGCATTATTCCACTAGAGTACTAGTGATAAAAACTGGAAGTGATCCAAAATATGGAGGCTTATTCAAAGAATACAGTGATTTATTTAATGGACTTGGGTGTCTGCCAGGTGAACACATCATCAGGATAGACAAAACGGTATCGCCAGTGGTACATCCCTGCAGAAAAGTGCCGTTTGCACTTCAAGAACAACTCAAAGCAGAGCTTGATAGAATGGAAAGCATGGAGGTCATTGCAAAAATAGATGAACCAACTGAATGGTAATAGTAGATAAGAAAGGGGGGCGGAACTTCCGGTCGGACGGAGCGGTCGCATGTTGTAAGTGCTCCGTGATCGGAACGGCCTGTTAAGCAGCAAAACACCGGCAAAAGAGCTCGAAACGACCTGCAAAGGTACCCAACGGCAGGACACCCGGCAGCACACAGGATGGCACCCCCGAAATCACAGAGGGCCTCGGATTTCTTCCGACAGGGGAGAGGCGGCAAACAACGCATGGAGCAAGATGGCGGCGGCTCCCACTCACCATCTCATACCTCAGAGGCAGGATCAGACACAGACTCGAGGCCGGCAACCGCTGAGGGCATCTCTGTGTCGGAAAAACGCCTGGCGTCCATGCTGAAAGACTTGCGCACCTCTATGAAAGCTGACTTCCAAGCTGCAGTCTCTGACATGAGAAAAGACATCCATGAAGTGGGGTCGCGAGTCAATGCACTGGAAGAAAAAACGGACGAGCTCTGCCATGCAAATGATTCCATTGTGGAGAAAATACAAAAAATGGAAGCCGACAACAAGCGCCTTATGGAAAAACTGGCAGATCTGGAGGACCGCTCCCGCCGCAACAATATCCGCGTGCGGGGGGTGCCTGAGACAGTAACACAAGAGGAGCTGCCAGCTTACCTCCAGCGACTTTTCCAGGCAATCCAACCAAACCTAGAACCGGCGGACCTCCGCCTAGATCGGGCGCATCGAGTGCCGAAACCTCAAAACCTCGCACACGACGTCCCAAGGGACATAGTGACAAGACTGCATTACTATAGTGCAAAAGAAGCTGTGCTGGTGGCACAGAGGAAGGCCTCAGCGATGCCGGCCACCTACGAAGGAATCTCACTTTTCGCTGACCTCTCACCGATGACAATGGCCAGGAGACGGGACTTCGTGAACGTCACGAAATGTCTGAGAAACAACAAAATACCCTACAGGTGGGGATTCCCTACTAAACTCCTCGTCTGGCGGAATGGCTCCCTAACGAAGATTGAAGATCCGACTCTGGAAATGGACAAGCTCAAGATATGGGGCCTGTTTCCAGACCATAAAACGACCACTGCACAAGTCTCCCCACGGAAGGTGCCGGCGGACTGGACCAAGGCCTAAGAGATTATACAGATACCAGAACGGCGATGCCGGATCCAGCCTGATTCCTACTCTCTCACACTCCAAGGGACTCCCTATGATGGTTATCCCGATTCGGGACTTGCTGAGCACGAAGGACTTTTGGCACCCACGTGAGTACGGTCACTCAGCCTCCCCCCCCTTTTTCCCTCCCCCCCCCAAGCCTAGCACACAGAAACTGGCCTCACCCTCACCACTGAAATGGTTGCCCAACCTGGGCCTCGACATATAGACACTAGGCCTTGAGACTTACCGTTCAGGAGCCCCGAACTGTTACTAACAACAGCGGGTGCAGGCTCTACTTAACCCAGCATGGGCAATTTGAACACAACCCCCCCCCCCCCTTCTCTCACTGCCTCCCAGTTCCATGGGGGAGGCTCATATTCGTGACCTTCACACGGGACTTTGCAGAGACACGTACCAGTCACCCGTTTCCCTAAACCCAGCTCAGAAGGGTCTGGGCTCTGGAAGAAGTACAGGCCTCTCCTATTATCGAATACCCCCCCAATACCTTTACGGGACACCACCCGCCGCTGTGACCCCCTCTCAGTGCAGTAGAGGGTGTGAGCGCGGCGGTGGGGTCCTCCACATGATGCTTATTAGCTGTTTGAACTGTATATACTTTGCTTTATATTATGGTTTTGTTATTATGGTTATACACCAGGTTGTTCCCCTTGTCCCGACCCCCTATCCCCGAGATGCTCCCCCCCCACTACTGGACAAGATACCGGGTAAAACAAGTGACCCGTCCCACCTGATCACTCACGTGTTGACACGGGGCAATGCTTCACCCAAACCACTAGGCCTCACGGCCTCCCCCATTGTCTACCCTGATGCCTGACCATAAATTCCGTTTAGTGTCCCTCAACGCCCACGGGCTGAACACCCCCCAAAAACGCAGACTAGCGCTCATCCAAATACGCTCCCTGCGCGCCTCGGTTGCCTGCATACAGGAAACCCACTTTTCGGCTAACAACCCACCAAAATTCTCATCCACGTCCTACCCACAAAATTACCATGCCACAGCACCTAATAAGACTCGTGGGGTCAGCATCCTCTTTCACTCAGACTGGCAATTTACATGCGAGGTAGAACACAAGAGCCCCGATGGTAGGCTCCTAATACTTGTGGGACTGCTCAACGATGTCCAAGTGACAGTAGCCAACCTGTATGCCCCCAACACCAACCAATATGACTTCATTAAGAAGGCCTTACGACTCATAGACCAGAAAAAGAGAGGGCAGACGCTTATATGTGGGGACTTCAACTGTGTCCTAGACCCCGGACTGGATAGGACCGGAAAACCCGCATCTCATCTGAGATCCACGCAACTGGGGGCAAAGGTAACTACACTCATCCACTCACACGGCCTACACGACACATGGCGCGCAATGTATCCAGCCTCCAGAGATTACACATTTTACTCCAAAGTACACGATCAATATTCCCGGATAGATATGTGTTTGGTGGACGCTAAGGGGTTAGATACTCTGGAGGAGGTTTCTATGGCCCCAATAACTTGGTCGGACCATGCCCCCCTCACATCGGTCTTTACTACGCTCCACCCAGTCCGGGGTCGGGGACAGTGGAGACTGAATGAGTCTCTGATAGACAGGGTAGAGGGAGCGGCTGAGATACGTAGCGCTCTGGCACACTACTTTGTGGATAACCACTACACTGACACGAACGTCGCCATGACGTGGCTTGCCCATAAGGCGGTTACACGCGGTCTGCTCATACGACAGGGGGCAAAATTAAAACGCCAAATTACAGAAAAGAGCAAGACCCTAATGACAGATTTAAAACAGGCGGAAACACGCCATAAGGCCTCTTCTACACACTCTGACAGGCAAGAGGTGCAAAAAATCAGGGCCACCATAGAAGCACTACAGATGCAACAAGGGGAACGTGCAATCCGAAAATTGAAAACCACTTACTATAGGCAGGGAAACAGAGCAGGCAAGTTATTGGCCTCCCAACTCAAAAAACGGGAATCTCAGGTGAAAATCCCGTACGTCAAGGACAGCACGGGCGCTAAAATCAGAAACCCCAAGGCAATAGTAGACGAATTTGCCCACTTTTACGAAAGATTATATAATCTTTCTGGAGAGGCAACCCAGCACCAACCAAGCCCCCAAGACATTGCTACCTTCCTGGACGGAGTGTCCCTCCCCAGGCTCTCCAGCGAGCAGGCCAACTCATTGACCAACCCAATTGAGGCCTCAGAGATATCCAAAGCTCTGCACGCAACACCTAGACATAAAGCCCCAGGCCCGGACGGTTTCTCCACTCACTACTACAGGGTTTTTGAGGACCAGTTGCTTCCCCACCTCACGGCCTTATTTAATTACATTCTGAAATCAGGCAGCATACCCCCGGAAATGTTAGAGGCCACTATCATTACACTCCCCAAACCGGGCAAATCCACTGACTCATGCGCGAACTACCGCCCAATATCTCTCCTTAACGCTGACACTAAGTTGTTCGCTAAGGTACTTGCGAACAGACTCCGCCCCATGTTAGCCCAATTAGTCTCTCCAGAACAGTCGGGGTTTGTCCCTGGGCGACAGGTGGAGGACAACACCAGACGGGCCCTAGACATAATGGAAATAATGAACAGGGATGGGTCACAGGGCTTAATGATGGCCTTAGATGCGGAAAAGGCCTTCGACAGACTCCACTGGGGGTATATGTCGGAGGTCCTCCGCAGGTTCAACTTCCCAAAACAATTCTTGACTGGGCTCTTATCCCTATACACTTCCCCCCGAGCCACAGTTATGAACTCCGGTTTCGTCTCCAGACGATTCGCCCTGTCGAATGGCACGAGGCAGGGCTGCCCCTTATCCCCTCTTATTTTTATCCTAGCGTTGGAACCCTTGCTTCTCAAAATCAAAACTGACCCCAGCATTACCGGTACACCCTCCCCGATAGGCCCACAGAAAATAGCGGTATTCGCTGATGACATACTCCTCTTCCTAGCGAACCCACTGGACTCCCTACCTGCTCTCCTGGACCTATTGCGGGAGTACGGCCGAGTTTCTTACTACAAGAACAATGTAGCAAAGACGCAAGTGCTCCCGTTGAATATGCCCAGATCCCAACTCACGACCCTCCGCACACTTTATCCCTTTGAATGGAGGAAAGACTCCATTTCGTACCTAGGCACACAACTGGCACCTTCTAGACGGCTCCTCATCCAATATAATCATGGGAAACTCCTAGCAAAAACAAAGCAAGTGCTGGAGGGATGGGAAAACAGTACAAAACACGCATCGTGGTTAGGGCGCATAAATGCCATAAAAATGATTATACTACCGCAAATACTGTTCCTCTTCAGAGCCCTGCCTGTCAGTTTACCAAAATACACTCTCAAAGTGTTCCAACGCCTCCTTAACGCACACATCTGGAGGAAAAAACCACCTAGGGTCTCGTTGGCGAACATCAGTATGGCTATGGGGACAGGCGGGGTGGGTGTGCCACACATAACCAAATATTATTTAGCAACGAATTTATCTCAGACGGCGCGCCTCCTCTCCTCCCCGGACTGCCCACTGTGGCACCACCTGGAGAGCGCGGCCTATGCACCCAACTCCCTCAGGGACCTGATTTGGATCCCAGCCAAAGCCCAACCTCGTCCCACCAGCCTTCTTACAACAACCAAAGTATCCCTACAACTCTGGCTGCGGTGGGCCCCAAAAATGCTCAGTGAGCCGATGGAATACCTAGCCCCGCTTACGAGTCTTCAGCACCACACACATGACCTGGCCCTCAGCGGGTGGGTAAAAAGAGGGATACGGAGAATAGCACACCTATATGGGGCGGGAGGGCTGCTGCCGTTCCCGGATCTCCAGAGCCGGTACCACTTACCAAACAGTGAAATATTTACGTACCTGCGTATAAAACATATTGTAGGAGCTCCCAGCAAGACAATATCACTTTTACAATCTCAAAACCCCTTTGACTTACTATGCCAAGGCCAAAAAACTCCTAAGAAACCACTCTCTCTGTGTTACCAGAGATTATTAGACATAGACAGACCTACAAAACAATCATACATGCTCAGATGGGAGAGGGAGCTGAACTGTGACCTAGAGACTGCGAAATGGACAAGGGCCATGACTGTGGTTAAGCGGGCGACACGGTGCTTGGACCACGTAGAATCAGCCTACAAGATATGGATGCAGTGGTATTACACGCCATATAGGTTGGCCCAAATTTACCCTGGGGTGCAGAGCAACTGTTGGCGCTGCAACCACCAAGTGGGAAACACGAGCCACATATTCTGGTACTGCCAGGCACTTGACCAATACTGGGAAAAAATCCAAGACATAATCCACTCTAAAATAGGTCAACGCATACCACTTAAGCCAGAACACTACCTGCTCCACATGTTGCCCCAAGACCTCAAAGCCTCCGAGGCGGAGCTGGTTACCCACATAACTCTAGCTGCCAAATCGTGCATAGCAGCTCTGTGGAAAACCCAGACGGTCCCTGAGGTACAGACAGTACTGGCTAGAGTGGACGTTACGAAACAGTACGAGAAGATGGCACATACAATAAGTGGAACACTAGTCCACTATAATAGCACCTGGTCGAAATGGTGATATAGGTAGTGGCACCAACTTGTCTCGATATACCTTGTCAAGCTGTATAGAGTGAGAGCATCTCAATCTCCCCCCCCCCCACATCTTACCCTCCTCCCAGTTAAACTCCTCCAATCCACCCCCCCCCGACCAAAAAGGGCTTTCATAGCCATGGCGAGCCCCAAAACATGAGATGAAGCGTAAGGCAAATACTCGGCCAGCCTACAGGACACACAAATATGCTACAGTACAATGACAGCGGTACTGCATGCACGCATGGTACCTATCCGACACACCCCAAAGATTCCAGCTTCCATGAGCGGGGCACTATTCACCACTCATAACGTAGTCATGAATGTTAACCTCCGTTAATACGTACCGTTACAGCATGAGTATGATGTTTAATACCGCTGAAAGTTGTCCTTACCTTGTATATCGATGTCATTATGTACCAACTGTCGATTGTGATAAGCCTGATTTGTGTCAATCCACCACTTTTCATCTTAATAAAAATGAAACATTTAAAAAAAAAAATAGTAGATAAGAAAAATTTAAAATTACGTATTTGCCTGGATCCTCGTGATTTAAATAAAGCTATAAAAAGAAAACATTTTAAGTTACCTACTCGTGAAGAGATCATGTCGCAATTTGCGAATGCTAAATATTTCAGTAAATTAGATGCTTCCTCTGGATTTAAGCAATTGAAGTTGGATACAGACAGTTCAAAATTGTGTACGTTCAACTAACCATATGCCAGATACAGATTTCAGAGGGCATCTGCCCCAGAAGTATATCAGAAAACTATTCACATGCTATACGTGCACATTGAAGGTGTAGACACATCCATGGATGCTATTATCATATGGGGAACTACTAAGGAAGAACATGGTTCTCATCTCAGAAAAGTTCTAGAAGCTACTCGACAAGCCAATTTGAAGCTAAACAAAGACAAATGCCAATTAGGAGTAAAAGAGCTAAAGTTTGTGGGAGACAACAGCGATAAAGGGGTAAGACCTGATCCCATGATGAGATCAGCAATAGAAAACATGAACAAACCGCAAAACATAAAAGATATGCAGAGGGTTTTAGGTATGGTAACCTACATGGGGAAGTTTATACCCTACCTGTCAGAGAAAATAGCTCCTCTGAGATGGTTACTAGAAAAGAAGAATGCATGGAACAGGAATCATGAGCAAGAAACAGCGTGGCAACACTTAAAGGAAGTGCTTACGCATGAGCCGTGTTAAGGTTTTATAATCCTGCTAAATCCATTAATGTATCATCTGATTCATCACAAAATAGAATAGGAGCAGTTCTACTACAAGACTATTGTGACAGACCCCTTTGTATTGGGAGATACTGCCCTGGAGAATCGCTTTCCTTTCCGTTTGGTTGCTGGATTTCGTTTTATTACTGGAACTGTCCGTTATACGAATGAACTAGGCTCTGTCCTTGGTCCCCTTCTATTTTCTATTTATACTGCCTCTCTTGGAAAACTTATTGCCTCTTTTGGATTCAACTACCACCTGTACGCTGATGACACTCAGATATACCTCTCCTCACCGGACCTCTCCCCTGCCGTCCTGCAACATGTCACTGCTTGCCTCTCTTCCATCTCTGACTGGATGTCGTCACGCTTTCTCAAACTTAACCTCTCTAAAACTGAACTCCTTGTCTTTCCTCCTCCTAATACTGATCCTCCTCTCTCACTCTCCCTTCAAGTCAGTGATATCCACATAAGTCCATCCCTACAAGCGCGCTGTCTTGGCGTCATACTTGACTCTGGTCTCACCTTTGAGTCTCACATCCAGTATCTTGCCAAGTCCTGTAGGTTCCAACTTAAAAACATAGCCCACATCCGCCCCTTTCTTACGCAAGATGCTACCAAGGAGCTTGTCCATGCTCTAGTAATTTCCCGCATGGATTACTGTAACCCTCTCCTGATTGGTCTCCCCAAAAGCCGTATTGCCCGCTACAGTCTGTAATGAATGCTGCAGCTAGACTGATTTTCCTCTCCAGTCGGTCCTCTCACACCTCGCCCCTCTGCCAGTCCTTACATTGGCTCCCTGTATCCTATAGGAGTCAATTCAAAGTGATAACCCATACATTTAAAGCACTGAACAATTCCAGCCCCTCTTATATCTCTTCACTGATCCAGAGGTATGCCCCTCCTCGTACCCTCCGCTCTGCCCGCGACCACCTCCTGACCGCTGCTCGCACCCGTATGGCCAACTCGCGCTTGCAGGACCTCTCACGGGCGGCTCCTCTCCTATGGAATAACTTGCCTACTGCCATCAGACTCTCCCCTAGTCTTCAATCATTTAAGAAGGGCCTTAAAACCCATCTCTTCAGGAAAGTGTATGGCCTCCCAGAGTAATCTCTCCCTTACATACCTGTCTCTTGCTCTCTCCTATGGGACAGTGCTTTGCTCTCTCCTCCAGCTCTGCTTCACTCCTACTTGATATTTCCTATCCTAATGTCTCTAATACCCCACCTCCTATAGACTGTAAGCTCATTTGAGCAGGGTCCTCTTCAACCTATTGTTCCTGTAAGTTTTCTTGTAATTGTCCTATTTATTGTTACATCCCCCCCCTCTCAAAATATTGTAAAGCGCTACGGAATCTGTTGGCGCTATATAAATGGCAATAATAATAATAATAATAATAATAATAACTAACGAACACACATGGGGAGAACAATGGGTCGCGGCCATTTTAAATGCACAAACTAATAGACGAACGCTATGGAGTTTACCACATGGTGAATTTGTGCTTTCCCGTTGAACTACTGCTATGCCGTTCGACAGGTCCAAAGTACCGAACAAGGGACATCATATCCATGAAAGAGATCCAGCTTATTTAATGTGGTTTTCGTGTAAATGATACGAACGTGTATCTAGCGAATGGCTCATCAGATCTAGGTGATTTTTATATATGTTGTTCCCCTAGATCTCCGTTCGCTAGTGCACCAAGTATATTGTATTTTAGTTAAATATTGTGTGTGTTATTAAAATTGTTAAAAACTGGTAAATTATTATGCCATGTACAGTGGGAGGGATTCCCACTGTAAATGTATTATCTCCCCAGGATGTGGGGAGGAGTTTTGTACGGCATAAAAGCCCTGATTGAAAATAAATGATTGCCTGTTTTCAACCCTCAACACAGAGCCTCATCTCGTGCTTGGAGGGGATATTCGTTTGCTGATTCTTATTCTCTTGGGATGTGTTTGTTGCAGCTGACTTCATACTCGGGGGAAGGAACATCTCTTTAGCGGCGTTACCCCCTACTACACCGGGGTGCCGCTACAACTATGATAGCACTAGCACCTGGCAACCAGTAGCATATGCTTCCCGTTCCATGTCTGGTGCTGAAACTAGATATGCTCAGATAGAGAAAGAACTTCTTAGCATCATGCTTGCATGCAACGGATAAATTTATTTCAGGACAATCAGTTAACGTGGAAACTGATCACAAACCATTGATAGCGTTGTTCACAAAGTCACTCAATGACTGTCCTCTAAGGATTCAAAGAATGATGACCAAACTGCAACGTTATACCCTAAAGGTGACATACACACCAGAATTAATGATGTATACAGCTGATGCATTGTCCAGAGCAGTGGATGAAACAGCTGGTCAAAATGACAAAGTAGCAGAAGAAATTCAAGCTTACGTGGATATGGACACCTGAGCTATGCCTATTACAGATGCAAAGATGCAGATGATCCATCAAGAAACAGAGAAATATTCTACTTTGGATAGAGTTAAACGTGCTATTCAAATCGGATGGCCTGATGTCAAACAGAGTTGCATAGTTGAAGTCCAATAATACTGGAACTGCAGAGCTGAGCTGACTGTCATAGATGGAATAATCTTTGAAGGCAGCAAAATTGTTATTCCTCACAGTCTCCGCAAGCTCATCCTGTAGAAAATCCATGAAGGTAATTTAGACATTGAAAAATGCAGGGAAAGGGCAAGTGACGTAATGTTCTGGCCACGAATGAACCAAGACATTTCTGATATAGTGTCCTCCTGTGACACATGCTTAAAGTACCACGTATCAAAAGGTTGGTGTTGACTTGTTTACATGTAACAACGCAGATTTTTTCATTATCACTGATTACCATTCCTTGTATCCAGAATTTTGTGGATTGAGATCAACATCAGCTGACCATGTAATTTGATGCATAAAGTCAGGTCTTTGCTAGACATGGAATACCTCAAGAGGTGTTTACTGACAACGGCCCACAATTTGCCAATGTCTGATTCACACAGTTTGCCAAAGAATGTGAATTTGTACATACTACATCAAGTCCATATTTTCCACAGTCCAATGGTCTGATTGAAAAATCTGTTGGAATTGTCAAAAAAACTAATGCGAAAAGCTGAAGAGAGCAAAAGTGAATTTTCTAAAGCACTGCTAGCATATCGCAATATGCCACTTGCATGTGGTTACTCACCTGCATAACTTCTAATGGGAAGACGAATGCATACTAATCAACAGTGGCGTCCTCACAACCCATGCGGCCACAGTGCGAAAACTGATATGTGGGCCCCCCACCCACCCCGTGCTTACTCTGCGCAGGCCAGAGCCACAACACCTGGCGGCGGGCACCTGGTAGCAGGGCTGCAACCCCTGCGACTGCGGTATGTACGCCAGTGCATGCACATACATACACTTAAAGGACCACTACAGAAACCAAGATCACATCAGCTCAATGAAGTGGTCTGGGTGCCAGGTCCCTCTAGTTTTAACCCTGCAGCTGAAAACATAGCAGTTTCAGAGAAACTTTTACATTTCACTGAGGATTAATCCAGCCTCTAGTGGCTGTCTCATTGACAGCTGCTAGAGGAGCTTCTGCGATTCTCACTGTGAAAATCACAGAAAGAAGACGCTGGACGTCCATAGGAAAGCACTGAGTAATGCTTTCCTATGGGCTGTTTGAATGAGCGCGCGGAAACAAGGAAAGGTGCACAGGTAAAGCAGTTTAAATAGAAACAGAAGGAGAAAAAGAAAGTCTATTTCGACTCAAGGGTTAAATCTTTACCTGAACTGCATAAGGGAGAAAAGGTGAGGATTTAGGACAAGGACAATACATGGCTACAGAAAGGTTCCATAGAGGAACAAGTGCAACCAAGATATTACATGATTTGGATAGAGGAGGGAAGGATTCTTAGAAGCAATAGAAGAGACATTCTAAAAGAACCAGAACAGAAATGTTCCAACACTGAATCAGATGAAGTACTAAATTGCAACATGGAGACTGAATCAGAGACTTATCAGGTTGTTAGACGGTCTACTCGTCAATGGAGAAGTCCAAAAAGACTGATAAAGTCATGTTAATATATATATATCCAATAAGTTAGACAGTATGCATAAGTACTTGCTAGATAGATAAATATGTTTGGTTATAGCTAGAGTTGACCGAACATTACGGTTTTTGGACCCCGGATCCGAACACGGACATTTCACTGTATGTTCGGGTTGGAGTTCGGCGTGCAGCGATTTAATGGCGCGTTTTGAAAGGCTGCAGGGCAGCCAATCAACAAGCGTTTGACTCGTGTGCCCTTAGAAGCCATCACAGCCATGCCTACTAATGGCATGGCTGTGATTGGCCAGTGCAGCAGATGAGCTATCTACCAAAAGGCTGAAAGACCTAAATTGGTCTTTCAGCCACATTTACTCATACTAAGTAAAGATTACTTAGTATTAGTAAATTCAGCCCCTACTCGTTATACCGCTGTAAACCTCCCCTGACCCCCCCCCCAAAAAAAAACATATTGGCCCCCACCCCTGAACAGCGGGTGGGGGCCCTAAAGTAAAATAAGGGAAGGGGGACACCTATTGTCCTCCACCCCGGCCCCCACCCCTGTGCGGCGGGTGGAGGCCATACATAACAATGAGGGGGGGACCTACTGTCCTCCCCCCCTGGCCCCCACCCCTGAGCGGTGGGTGTGGACCCTAAATAAGAATGAGGGGGAACCTATTGTTCTTTGGAATTTTCCTACGCTTTGTAAAATGACACAGAGCACTCTGATTGGCCTAAACCAACCAATCAGAGTGCTCTGAGCCTAATTGCAGGGCGGGGAAAGGCTTTATAAGCCTTCCCCAACCCTGCAGAGCTAAGTCTGCGCGGAGCCCTCCATGGGTGAAATTTTTTATTTTTTTATTTTTTTTTGTGCATCGGTTATTATGGATTTTTATTTGGCCTTTTTTTTTATTTTATTTTTTTAATTCTTTATTTTATTTGTGCAAATAATTAACAGGCAAGTTTGTTCTGCCACAATAGCTGGAGCAAACCAGATGACATACAGAGAGAAACAGCATTATGGCATGGAAGGCAGTGCACATTTTTAGGGTTAAGTGAACAAGATAAACAGATAATAAAGATTGACATTATAAGCTGCATGGTTGTCGCTTGGAGCCGTTAGTAATTATAAATGTATGGTGGACATCATGAAAAAACATAGCTTTGCAATAGAGTTTTGTTGTCGTCTCTTAACATAAGTGGAGGCGCCGTATGTGATATCATGCTACTATGGATATAATACAATTCTTAACAGTTAACACTATATGTGTGCTATAAGAGTAGCTGTTAACAAGGCAGTTCTCACGTGTAAATGTCGCTAAACAAGCCACCTACATACACAAGGGGAGATGAGACGTCCCGGTTATAATATTTAAGCTTTCCACAAGTTAAATACAGTTGGCAGCAAGCTACAGGCTATGCGTTGGGGGGGATATTCCCCTGGGATAAATTATGGGCTAGGGGCATACTGTGAGCGTTAAAGTTAAGCATAACCCAAGCATTACGTGAGTGAAACATATGTGAGTGTGGAAGCAGGTTAAGAGTATTCAGCAGGTAATATGCCTAGCTAAGCGTGGTAGGAGTCATTGTCATTAGTAACTGTTACGGTACCACCTTCCGAGCTCCATACACAGTCTTTAGTCACTTGTAATCCCGGTTCCCCCAATAACGAGACCAAGCTCCATTATGAGGGTAAAACATGAACTGAGGACTGGATCAGCCAGCCTTCCTTTTATTTGCATTTCACACACACAGGCCACACCCAAGGGGAGGCATAAAATAACCACTGGCATCGATGGTACATCCCACACATTCCCTCCCCTTGGTGTGACACATAATCCTATTATACATACAGTTTGAAATATACTTTTATACAACTTTCATAACTTCAAATCCATCCATCATATTCACATAAGAGGCACATATTCAGATTCAGCATACTTAAAACATAAACATTCTCAAAAATCACACCAATCCCTTCAGTGAATAAAAAGTTACTCGAAAGTCCGTTTATGACCGACCGCAGGTACCTTTTCTTGCCCAAAATAGTTCCCTGGGTTCGGGCTGTGCGGTCGGTCACTTGCTGGCCTAAAAATGGCTAAGTCCCGTTCGAAGTGGGTCGGTACTTCGACTTTCGTTGAACTGTCGAAGTATCGTCGATAGTACGGGTCGGCGGGTTCGAAGTTAAAATGGCCGCCGCCACGTGGTCCTTTGTCCGATGTCGGCCACCTCGAGGACTTTGGTAGCTTTGGCGCTTCGTTAGTTTCCGCTGTATTTGAAATGTCATTTGTACAAAGTCACAACCCTCCGCATGATCTCTCAGGGACCATAAGTACTGGGCAAATCAGACGAACCCAATAGGTTTAGTCCAGACGGATGGGTCTGTCACATGGCTCCCTCCTTGTGGAACACTCCGGCAGACCCGGCTTGACCCTGTGGCGGGTCAACTTGGGGATGACCGGACTTAGGGAGAATAGGGACGTCTGTTTGCCGGGATAACCCATCCGCATTCCCATTCTGCTTACCGGGCCGGTAGCTGATAGTGAAATTATAAGGCTGCAATGCCAAACTCCACCTCAGCAGTCTGCCATTGTCCCCAGAGACCCGGTTAAGCCAGACAAGGGGGTTGTGGTCTGTTACGAGAGAAAATTCTTGTCCGTATAGGTAAGGGCTCAGTTTCTTCAGTGCCCAGACCAGGGCTAAACACTCTTTCTCTACTGCCGCATAACTCACTTCTCGAGGTAGTAACTTTCTGCTGAGATATGCGACAGGGTGCTCTCCTCCATCCTCCCCGACCTGGCTCAGCACAGCCCCCAGTCCATACATGGAAGCGTCTGTGTGGACAAGAAAACGTTTGTTAGGGACTGGGGCAGCCAGGACAGGGGCATTCACAAGAGCCTGCTTCAGGGCTTGAAACGCGGCTTCACAAGCTGGAGACCACAGGACCTGCCTAGGTAAGTTCTTTTTAGTCAGGTCAGTCAGGGGCTTGGCAATCGTGCTGTAGTCGGGGACAAAACGTCGATAATACCCCGCTGTCCCTAGGAAGGCAAGCACTTGGGTCTTGGTGATAGGTGTGGGCCAGTTAGCTACCGCTTCCACCTTAGCAGGTTCGGGTCTCTGACTCCCACAACCCACCCGGTGACCCAAGTACTGCACTTCTGCCATGCCTAAATGGCACTTGTCTGGTTTCAGAGTCAGGCCGGCGGCCCGAATCTTGTCCAGCACTACCCCTACGTGTACTAGGTGGTCTTCCCAAGACTCACTGTAGACCGCGATGTCGTCCAGGTATGCACATGCAAATCCCTGGAAGCCATCGAGGAGCCTATCCACCATACGCTGGAAGGTAGCCGGAGCATTCTTCATCCCGAATGGCATAACCCTAAACTGGTATAGGCCAAACGGGGTGACGAATGCCGACTTGGGGATAGCATCCTCGGCCAGGGGGATCTGCCAGTACCCTTTACATAGGTCAATGGTGGTCAGATAGCGCCCCCTGGCAATGCGGTCTAATAACTCGTCTATCCGGGGCATCGGGTAGGCGTCAGTGGTAGTCCGCTCGTTGAGCCGCCTGTAATCCACACAGAACCGGGTGGTCCCATCTTTCTTGGGTACTAGGACTACGGGCGACGCCCACGGACTGAGTGCTCAATAACCCCCAGCCGGGTCATCTCCTGTATCTCCTTCCGCATTCCTTCTCGGACTGCTTCCGGGATACGGTATGGGGGTTGTCGTAGGGGGTTCTGTCCGGGTGTCTCGACCTTGTGTATAGCTAGGTTGGTGTACCCGGGTTCTTGGGAGAACGTCGCCTGCTTCTCCCACAGAAGCTGTCTTGCCTGGGTTTTCTCGGCCGGGCTTAGTCGGTCACCTAGCTGTACGAGGCTAGTAAGGTCGGTCTGGGGATCCCTTTCTAACAGGTCAGGTAAAGGTAAGTTCTCTGGGTCGTCGGTAGCTGGGGCACAAACTGCTGCAACATCCTCGGGTCGTTCCTGATACTCCTTGAGCATGTTCACATGAAAGGATCGTTGTACCCTTTCATCCGAACAGCTGGCTATAAGATAGGTAGTATCACATACCTGAGCTAACACTTTGTACGGGCCCTGCCAAGATGCTTGCATCTTGTTTGCCTTCACAGGTTTGAGCACTAGAACCTTCTGCCCAACCTGGAAGACCCGCTGTCGAGCACCCCGATCGCACCATCGCTTCTGTCTCCCCTGGGCCGCCCGGAGATTTTCCCTTACCATCAGGGATAGTTTCTCCATGCGGTCCCGGAGTTCCAGAACATATGGCACTATGGGGGTCCCTTCTTGCTCCGTCTCCCCCTCCCAGTGTCCTCTAATGAGATCTAGGGGTCCACAAACCCTTCTCCCATAGAGTAACTCAAAGGGGGAGAACCCAGTCGATTCCTGGGGCACCTCTCTGTATGCAAATAGCAGATGAGGCAGGAATCGCTCCCAGTCTCTGCAAGTGTCAGTAAAGGTCCTCAGCATCTGTTTGAGGGTGCCATTAAATCGCTCGCAGAGACCGTTAGTCTGTGGGTGATATGGTGAACTAAGTAGCGGGTTGATGCCGCACACCTTCCACAGCTGCTGGGTGAGCACAGCGGTAAACTGGGTTCCCTGATCAGAGAGGATCTCCTGAGGGAACCCGACCCTAGTAAAGACTTTAACCAGGGCATCAGCAACCGTCTCTGCCTCTATATTAGACAGCGCTACTGCCTCTGGGTAACGGGTGGCGTAGTCTACCACAGTAAGAATATATTTCTTACCGGATGGACTAGCCCTGGCCAGTGGACCCACAATGTCAACGGCTATGCGGGAAAAGGGCTCTCCAATGATAGGCATCGGCTGTAGCCTAGCTTTTGGATGATCTCCTCGCTTACCTACCCGTTGACAAGTGTCGCACGTGCTACAATACATCCGCACATCTCGGTTAAAATTGGGCCAGAAAAAGTTTTGGGTGATTCTATGAGCTGTGCGGTGGGAACCTAGATGACCTGCCAACGGCACGTCATGCCCAATCCGCAGAATCTCCTGCCGATACTTTGCAGGTACTACTAGTTGTCGTTTCTGCGGAGGGGCATTCGGTTTCGGGGAAGGTTTCGGGATCCTGTACAGCCTATCCCCCACCCACTCGTAGTGTTCCCCACCTACTCCTTCTTCCCCAGCGTCGGCCCTGGCTCTGTACTTGGCTAACGTCGGGTCCTCCCTAGTTTCCTTCCCGTACATCTCTGGGGTATCCCAGCCTAACGGGGCCTGGTCTAAGGTACAAGTCGGGGTAGAGAGTCTTACCTGGGTCTCAGCAGCAGGTGGGCCGGCCTCAGCGGCACGGGTCTGGGCACGGGTCGTGACAGCGTCCACTGCAGCGGGGCCCATGGGAGCAAAGGCTGAAACAAGGGGAGCCAAGTCGTTGCCAAGGAGAACATCAGCGGGTAAATCCTTAATGACCCCCACATTCACGTGTCTAGCGCCCACTCCCCAATCCAAATGTACCCGGGCCACGGGTAGGCAAAATACTGCACCCCCGGCTACTCGTACTGCCACGGTATCCCCGGTATGTTGAGCTTCGGACACTAGGTGCTTTTGGAGCAAAGTCAGGGTTGCACCAGTGTCTCGTAGCCCACTGACTTCCCTTCCGTTGACCTTTACACTCTGTCGGTGGTGTTGTCGAT
Source organism: Pelobates fuscus (assembly GCF_036172605.1). Taxonomy (NCBI): domain Eukaryota; kingdom Metazoa; phylum Chordata; class Amphibia; order Anura; family Pelobatidae; genus Pelobates; species Pelobates fuscus. The sequence goes on from NC_086321.1 coordinate 374,746,623, forward strand.
TGTCCTGGTGGGCAGCCTGAACAGGGTCTGCCTCATGTAAGATGCCCCAGCATTCCTCTTCCTCTACACAGTGGGCTGCTGGAAGAGGTGCTCGGGGAGGGGCCCCCGTGGGTTTCCTCCAGGACTGGTTCCTGTTGGCACGGTTCATCGGGCACTCCTGTCGCCTGTGCCCTAGCTGATTGCACAGGTAGCACCGAAGGGGTTCAGAGTACTCTCGGGCGTTAAACCGGGTGGACGTTGGTACTGGGCAGACGGAGGGGGTGCGGATGGTCTGTTCATGGGAGGCTGATAAGTGGCAGCGGCTGGTTGGTATTCCGCTCTGGCGGTGGCCTTGGTGATGGAATTGTCCAGTCTGCGAGCGTCGGTGTACTCATCGGCCAAGCGAGCCGCCTCGTGTAGAGTGGAAGGCTTACGGTCTCTTACCCACTCTCTGACCCCTGTTGGCAATTTGTCGAAGCAATGTTCCAATAAAAACATCTGCAGCACCTCTTCTCCTGACACCGCCTGGCACCCTGCCATCCAGTGGGCGGCTGTGCGATGTACCTTGCAGGCCCATTCAACGTATGAGTCCCCAGTTGTTTTCGCAGTGTCTCGGAACCTCCTCCGGTATGCCTCGGGTGTAACGGCATACCGGGCAAGTAAAGCTTCCCTGACGGTCACATAATCCCCGATCTCCTCATCCGGAATGGCCCGAAAAGCGTCGTTGGCCCGGCCGGATAACTTGCCGGACAGTATAGCAACCCAGTCTTCCGGGGGTACCTTGTGCAGGGCACATTGCCGCTCAAAATCCGCAAGGTACCCGTCAATCTCTCCTTCCGTCTCACTGAAGGCTTTGAAGGCCGCAAATGGCACTTTCTGTTTGTCCCCCGGGTTTGCTGTGACTGGGGCTGCTGCAGCACCGTTTTGGCGTAGCAGGCTGGCCTCCACAGCGGCTTGAACCTGGGTGATGATCTCCGCGGAGGGGTTGGGGCCATAATGGGCCAGCCTAATTCTTACCGCCCGGTCAAATCTTGCCTCCTCGGGGGTTCTGTCGTCTGGGCTGGGTCCATTGGTTCTCTCTGCCGCTGGTACTCCATCCAATTCCAGCAATAAAGCAATAATGTCCCTCTTCTTGAGGTTACTGGCCTGTCCGCCCCTTTGTTCCAATAAGTCTTTTAGGGTGGCTCTTCTCAGGTTTTGGTATTGTAGTTCCATTTATTCCTGGTCGTAGTGGTCTCTTTGGGCGTTGAGGATCATCCCGTCGCTTGCCACCAGTTGTTACGGTACCACCTTCCGAGCTCCATACACAGTCTTTAGTCACTTGTAATCCCGGTTCCCCCAATAACGAGACCAAGCTCCATTATGAGGGTAAAACATGAACTGAGGACTGGATCAGCCAGCCTGCCTTTTATTTGCATTTCACACACACAGGCCACACCCAAGGGGAGGCATAAAATAACCACTGGCATCGATGGTACATCCCACACATTCCCTCCCCTTGGTGTGACACATAATCCTATTATACATACAGTTTGAAATATACTTTTATACAACTTTCATAACTTCAAATCCATCCATCATATTCACATAAGAGGCACATATTCAGATTCAGCATACTTAAAACATAAATATTCTCAAAAATCACACCAATCCCTTCAGTGAATAAAAAGTTACTCGAAAGTCCGTTTATGACCGACCGCAGGTACCTTTTCTTGCCCAAAATAGTTCCCTGGGTTCGGGCTGTGCGGTCGGTCACTTGCTGGCCTAAAAATGGCTAAGTCCCGTTCGAAGTGGGTCGGTACTTCGACTTTCGTTGAACTGTCGAAGTATCGTCGATAGTACGGGTCGGCGGGTTCGAAGTTAAAATGGCCGCCGCCACGTGGTCCTTTGTCCGATGTCGGCCACCTCGAGGACTTTGGTAGCTTTGGCGCTTCGTTAGTTTCCGCTGTATTTGAAATGTCATTTGTACAAAGTCACAACCCTCCGCATGATCTCTCAGGGACCATAAGTACTGGGCAAATCAGACGAACCCAATAGGTTTAGTCCAGACGGATGGGTCTGTCACAGTAACAAAGTGTAGGCAAGCTGCCTGGCAGATTGTGGGGTGAGTAGTGAAACAATAACAATGATATTTAGGCATTAAGCTTGCTGTTCAGGTCGGGTAGGCCCCGACCCTTCGGTACCATCAGAGTAGCAAAGGAAGTCCAAGGAGGTCTAATTAGCAAGTAAAATAATATATGCTTGGCTTGCTGACTACATTGCCATATTTGGCATTAATATCTGAAGATGCAAGTGAATTAAGCTAACCAGGAGAAGTATAACAGGAGGAGTTCAACAGTCCACTGGTACCTGCTTCACTCTGCTAAGGCTGAGGTGAGTAAGGCTGGTACTTGAGTAGTCGGGTGAGGAGCACCTCAGTGAGTGATTTAGGTACTTTGCAAAACAAAAAGAAAAATAAACAGAGTCCTCGGCAGTCCAGTGGTGCTCACGACCACCTTGTAGGTAGGAGCAACAGGTATCCCTGCAAAATGACAGGTAGGTATGGGATACATGCAGCCAGTCCGCCTTAGGCCCTCAACCTACGCCAGTCCTTAAGGCCCGCCGCCCGGCAGCAAGAATCCGCTCGGCAATATGCTGTGGCCAGTCGGTCTCGATGGGGTGTCGCGGGGGGCATTGGAGCAGGACAGGTTTGGTGGTGTGAGGCTGTACCGTTCTCCGGGTTGCCGTGCGGGTCTTCATATGCCAGGTTGCGCTTTGGTGGTCGGAAGGGTCATATTCCTCTGAGTGGGGAGTGTGTCGGGCGGGTTCGATTGTGTCGGTCTGGTAGTCGTAGGACCGTCTGCTAGTTTCGGAGGGATATGTCGTCCGCTCTCGCCGCTTCGGTCCCTGATTCTGTTTCTGACCTGAGACCGCTCCGGTGGCTGTAGGTAAGTATCTGACTAATTGGCGCCGGGTCGCTGGTCGTATCCATGCCGCCAGTGCACATATTGCTAAGTGGAGGGACCGGCCTCTGATATGGAGTTTGGTCCATAAGTGATTGCTGAGCCGTTCAAGAAATTCCCAGATGCTTTCAGGTGGCTTAGTGAGGGAGCGTTTTGGCGCCGTTCGTGCTTTGGCCGCCATCTTGACTGGACCCTTGTAGTCCTGTTTAGCCTCATGTTTCGTCGCTTTTTGGAGCTGTGTAGGTGGGGTAATCGTCCCCTGCGAGGACCGGGATATCCCCCGCCGGTCCAGAGGGGGGGGCAGCGGGGCAGTCGTCAGGTTGCGCTTGGGAGCAGGTCCTATGCCGGGGGATCGGCCGCCTCCCCCAGGCCTCGGGCTCCGCTCCAGTTTAGGCCGCATGGTCGGAGCTTGTGCTCGCAGTGTGACGCGGTGCAAGTCGGGTGTCATTCTGTTCCCGGTAAGGTCCTGCACTTGTTTTTGGATCCCGTGTGGTGCTGGCATTGTTAATGTAGCCGGGATTGCCAAGTTTCTGCCCGTTTTTGCTGGAGCTCTCATAGAGCACGTCCTGCCATGTTGGCTGTCAGGCCCCGCCCCCCTATTTGGCCCTTTTTGAAGCTGAAAAAAATAAGATTTTAGAAGAAAGAAGACATCAAATGGTAAGTTTTTTTTTTTTTCTTACAGGTATTTAGATAAGGGTCCCCCCCTCATTATTTTTAGGATGAGGGGGGTAGGTAGGGGTTATTTTTTTGGGGGGGATTAAATTTTTATTTAGGGCCCCCACCCACCGCCCAGGGGTGGGGGTCAGGGGGAGGACAATAGGTCCCACCCCCCTCATTGTTATGTAGAGCACCCACCCGCCGAGCAGGGGTGGGGGCTGGGAGGGAGGACAGTAGGTTGCCCCCTCATTGTTATTTAGGGCCCCCACCCGCTGCTCAGGGGTGGGGGCCGAAGGGGGAGGACAATAGGTCCCCCCCCCTTTATTTTACTTTAGTGCCCCCACCCGCCATTCAGGGGTGGGGGCCAATAGGTTTTTTTTTTTTTTTTTTTTACAGTGAGCAGCCACTGGATGCTCACTGTTTACTAGACACGCCCCTACTCGCGGTATAGCAAGTAGGGGCTGAATTTACTAATACTAAGTAATCTTTACTTTGTATTCGTAAATGTGGCTGAAAGACCAATTTAGGTCTTTCAGCCTTTTGGTAGATAGCTCCCTAATACCGTGGGAATTAGTGAGTTATCTACTAAGCGGCTGCTTATTTTATGTTATTTTAAGTTATTTTAAGTGATTTCCCTATCCACATTTGTTTGCAGGGCACTTGCCCTACTTTTACCCCCATTGTACCTTCTTTTGCAGCCCTCTAGCCCTTTCCAGGACTTTTTAAAAGGCATTTTAGTGCCCAAAAGTTCGGGTCCCATTGACTTCAATGGGGTTCGGGGTCAAGTTCGAGCCGAACTTGAACTTTTTGACGAAGTTCGGCCGAACCTGGCGAACCCGAACATCCAGGTGTCCGCTCAACTCTAGTTATATAGCATATTTTCTCCTTAGCATGTAATTTTCTTAAGAGAGGAAGGTGTAGTGATATGTGTATATTAAAGGACTGCGTTGCTTTAAGGGGGGATTCCTTGCATAGGAGGGCTTAGGAGAGTTTAGCAGTGATTCTGCAAGTTATGTTTTGTGACTTATGGAAGTAAAGCTGTTCATATGAAGGGAGTGTCAGCATTGATTATTCTGCAAGAACCACAGAAAACAACACCCACTGCAGCTCCTAAACCCCTTTTCCACTACCACAGCCCCGACACACACACCCAGCAGATCCCTATAACCCTAAAACGCACAATACAGCCCCTATTCCCTGCACACATACACTAGAGAACTGATCCCCCCACACATTCACTATAACCCCAATGCCCACACATGGGCAGGACTTTTTCCAGGGGGTGTGGGGGGAGGGGCATAATTGTAATAACAGTGTCATGAAAAGGAAGGGACATAGTCATTATCACATAAAGCCAGGGTGAATAGCGTTTTCACAACTATGGTGTCAAGATTACTTGTTTGTATTCCTGACACTATAGTGTTCCTTTAAGAAAATTAAAGGAACATTCTGGTCACCATAACAACTTCATCTAAATGAAAATGCAATGATGCCAGGATGCCCCTGGGTGCTCTCTTTCCTTTAAGGGGTTAAACTGCTCTCAAATGGTTTAACCCCAAAGGCTTCCTCTAGCTCTAGGTCGCTCAGTTTTATTCGAATTGTGAAACGGAGTGTCAGGAAGTGCAGATTGACATCAGGCATGGGTGCTGCAGATTGACTAGAGTGGTCAGCTGACACTCTAAGCCAATTGCAAGGTTCAGGTTCAAAAACATGTTTTACTTTTTTTTATGAATGGGGAGGTACTGATTGGCTTAGAGTGCCAGCTGACCACTCTAGCCAATCAGCGACACCCCTACCCAGCAGCACTCTGTGTTTCCTGACAATCAGTAACTTAAAGTGAGCACATTAACACTGATATTTTTTTTTACCTGGGGAGATGAGAAGGTCCAAAGTTTCCCTGCCAGGCCCAGGTACCAAAGCCTTATGATGTGGTGACCAAAATAAAGTGGAGGGTTAATTTCACTTGTCCTTTCTGCTCCAATCTCCTTTTCTTCTCATTCACTTGACACAGTCTTCTTTTTCTTCTGACACTGTCTTCTCTCCTCCTTGGCTCCTTCTGCTCTTTTACCTTTCTGCTACTTTCTGCTTATTTTGCACCCTTCTGCTCCTCTCTCTTTCTGATCCCTTTCTGCTCCTTGCAGAACATTTGTGCTCCTTCTCCTACTCTACCTTTGTTCTCCTTCTGATTCTTTCTGCTCCTTGTAGACCCTTCCTTCTCCTTGCTGCCCCTTAACGTTTGTGCTCCTTCTGCCTCTTCCAGCTCATTGCTGATCCTTTCTGCTCCTTGATATCCATTCCTGCTCATTCCTTCTCCTACTTTACCTTTGTGCTCCTTCTGTCCCTTCCTGCTTCTTGTTGCCCTTTCTAGCTCCTTGCTGACCCTTTCTGCTCCTTCCACTTTACCTTTGTGCTGCTTTAACTTCCAGCTCCTTGCTACTTCTTGCTGACCCTTCCTTCTCCTTGTTGACCCTTCCTGCTCCTTTCTGTTCCTTTGTGATCCTTCTACTTTACCTTCTGTGCTCATTGCTGTCCCTTCCAGCTCCTTTCTGCTCCTTGCTGACCCTTCCTGTTGGCTGTCTCACTCATCCCTCACTTACCTGATCTATAGGCAGTCTCTCCCCCCTCCCTCACCTCCCTGATCTGCAGTCTCTACCCCCATCCCTCTCCCTCGCTTCCCTGATCTATAGGCTCTCTCCCCCCTCACTTCCCTGATCTGCAGTCTCTCCCCCAATTCCCCTCCCTCACTTCCTTTATCTATAGGCTCTCTCTACCCCTACCTCACTTCCCTGAGCTATAGGCTCTCTCTCGCCCTCCCTCCCCTGATCTATAGGCTCTCTCTACCCCTCCCTCACTTCCCTGGTCTATAGGCTCTCTCTCCCTCCCTCACTACCCTGATCGGCTCTCTCTATCCCTCCCTCACTTCCCTGATCTATAGGCTGCCCCCCATGCCTCACTTTCCTAATCTAAAGGTTGCCCCTATCACTCACTTCCCTGATCTGTAGGCTGTCTCTGGCTGCATGTGCTGCTCCTCTGCAGATTCAGTCAGAGAGAAGCAGGGATAAGCTGCAGCTTCCTATCCCTATTTCTCTACATACACCTATAGGCCGTCGCCGGTATTGCACTGTATATTCAATCTCACACGAAAAATAGCAGAACAAGCTGAAAAATCCAGGGGAGGCAAGTGCCCGCCCTTACCCCCCTGCAGACGCCCATGTGGCCACACAAACACACACGAGCCTCAACTCCCCCACACACTATGTAATCTAGATAGATATTGTATTGAGCAAACTGGCCTTGGGGCAGCAAGGAGGATAAATCCAGCCCTGAATGGGAACTTCTGCTTTAGTGGAGATACAGAGGGCTGTAAGGACCGTGGGCGCCAGGAGGCTCCAGGTAAGTGTAAAAAATCCCAGCACTTTACCTTTCTTTTGATATTTTTGTGTTTAGATGTTGCCAAACATACAACCTTTTTAAAATTGAAAGTCTTCAATGAGGAAATGGCTCTAGTTGTGGTAAGTCAGACAGCCGCTAGATGTGTGGTTTAGACAAAATGTCTCAGAAACTGCAATGTTTTACATCAGGACAACAGGGACAGGGTCTGTGCACCAAAACCACTTCATTCAGATAATGCAGCTTTGGTGCTTAGAGTGTCCTTTTAAACCCATTAATACATTGCGCTGTCCATTTAAACAATTCATTGAACAAATAGATGTAATAACAAATGTATATATTGCTGAGGAAGGAAATATATACTTACATCATATATAAAAAATTGCAATTCTGTATCTTCTAGCATACGACTAAATTGAAGCCCTATAAAATCCCAGAAATGAACTGGAATAAAATTAATTAAACAGATTAGTGCTCGGAGTAAAAGTTCACATTATGTTCTATTACAGTGAAAGCTTTGAAATCAGTTCAAGGCAGTTGTTAAAAATGATATGAGTTTCACTTATACAAGTTGTATTTACAAGAATAACAATTTTACCACATGACAGGAGGCTTCATATTTTGCATAAACTCTCTTTACTAACTCCACATAGCAGTAAAGAAAAGTGAAAACATTAACCAATCAAAAAGTAGTAGGAGGTATAGTATTCACAGTGATGAGGCTCCTCCTCCTCTTTCTTTACTGCTCCATCAGCAGACAGGTCAGAGTTTCAGGCTCTTCCCTTTATTTATATTGTATTCCTGTTATATATGTATATTTCCTTTTATTACATTACTGTTTTTCTCCTGGGGGACCTCTCCCTCCTACCTGGGGGGGTTTACCCCCTTTATTACTTATTTATCTCATGTCTATTTTCTTTCATGTGATAGTTTATTATATTTCGTTTCCTTTCCTTTTTCCCCTGCCCTCAGGGACCCCTCCGTTTTTCCTCTCCGTTTTCGGTGGCCTCCCAGCTTTCTTCTCCCTCAGGGTAACGCTCACCCTGTCCCTAGTAATCCCTGACGGCTCCCCAGCCGCATTCTATATTGCCGACACGCAGAGAAACCTCTTTCCCGGCTTCCCGGCGGCCATCTTGGATCTCGCGTCTCGGGAGATTCTCGGCCGCCATTTTGGGAGTTCCGCGATCTAGTGCAGGCATCCGACCGCATAACGCCCGCTCTGTGAGTACACACAAGTGCATTTAGAGAACTCCATTGTTAGCTTATTGCAGCACTTACACCTCATATCCCAGCCATCTGGGATACAAGATTCTTTCCAAAAACGCTGCTTATCGCTCTGGCAGGGGTCACTACCGTCCTGTTAGGACTCAGAGGCTGCTGGCCCTACACAGTGGTGAGTCCACTGTCATTTTTTTGTTCCCTACTTATTTACTGGGTGGATTTCGTGCCACCCTTAATTCTACAGGGTGAAGCCCTTATTGCACTGCTGCCTTCAGGTGGATTTCGTGCCACCTATATATGTATATGTTAAAGGGGCATTCCAACCCCATATTGGTATCAGATTAGGTGGATTTCGTGCCACCCTCACAGATATATATACATACATTCCTGGGTGCAGCCCAGTAAGACAAAAAAAAACAATTTACCCTGCTGGGGTTGTTTTCCCTGGTACTTCTACTCGTACCTATACTGCTACACACCCTGCTGGGGTGTTGTTATTGATAGCCTTATTGTTACTGAGTGCATACCTAGTTACTTGACCCCTAGCCCACCTACCCTGTGCCAACATAATCACGATGGAAGCATCCCAAACCCCTGCGGACTTCCAGTCTATGATTGCGGAAGCCATCTCCGCCTCTATGGAAAAAGCGCTGTCCAGAGTTATGTCGGCATCTACCGACAAATCAAAAAAAGCCACGCTGACCCAACCTCAGGACGAGGACTCTGAGGCTTCGGAGTCACACGTACTGGCAGACCCACGCCCCACCAAACGCCACTGGAAAGGTGAGAAAGCGGGCGACGCACCGGGCAAGGGTAAGGCACCAAAACGCCATAGGCCAGCCCCACCTACACCTGCCCACTACTCCTCGGATGAGGGGGAAGAACACACGCGCTCTATGGCCGTGTTGGACGAGTGGCAAGCCGCGGACTCTGATCCGCAAGATGACAATTGGGACTCGGAATCCGGCTCCCATACGGGCCTCTTACGAGGCACCTTCCTGGATGACAGTCAGTTACCAGACGACCTCACACCTACTCAGGAAGAGGATGCCATCCTAGACCCCACAGGGCAACGTCTTTTTGACCCTCGCAATATCCGCCACCCACGCTCTGGGGACTGGACACCCCCCGACCACCTCTCCCAATTTATGCACCGCTGGCTTCGCAAACCACTTGATAAAACGGTGCGCAATCGTCTACGCTCGGAATGCCCGCGCCCCTCGCTTCCCGACCACGTAACTCAAACCCCGGAGTTTGACCAGGTGATGAACACCTTTATGTCCCGGGGTGGCCGCGACCCTCGACGGGGCATGGAGAAGGGATTCCACGGGGTCCAAGACAAGCTGCTGGACGCCATCGGCCCACTCTCCCGCATATTATACCTGGCAGATGATGCTTTCACTAGAGCCGATCAATTTGACTCTAGCATGGTCAAGGAATGGGCACACGACATCAGAAAATGGGCACAAAGGTGCTTCTGTTTCGTTGGCAACACCAACATAGCCCTCTCCTCTGAGAGGCGCAAGGCAGCTTTACTCCGTATTGACGGAAAACTGGTGGAATTGGGCACCAAGGAACTGGGACCGTTGGCACAGGGCAAACTATTTGGGGAACCCTTCTTAAAAGAGCTGAACAAGCATGTCAACATTTGTACGTCCCTGAATAAGGCTCAGACATCCATGAAGCGAGTCTTCAGAGGCTACCCCAGTCGGGGTGTTTTTTGGACGGGCTGGCCGCTACAGGGGCCGTGCAGCCAGCCGATTCTGGCCTTCTGGCCCCCGGTCACACAGACCACAACCCTTCTACCCAGAAGTGGGCTTCAGACAACCCTTCTCCTATACCCGAGGAGCAGACCGAGGCAGAGGACCTCGTAACCGTGGCAGAGCACGCTTCCCCACAGGTAAGCAACATCATGCCTCTTGTTTCACTTACCCCGTATACCACAGGCCGTATTGCTCTGTCTTTTCAGAACTGGATAACCATCTCCACAGACGCATGGATCCTCCAGACAGTTCGGGGCTACGTCATCGACTTCGTAGAACCCCCTTACCAGCTCACTCCTCCGCATCCCATTCAATGCTCCCAGGAGGACCGCCGCCTGATCGATGGCGAACTACGAGAGCTCCAAACGAAAGGGGCGATAGAACCGGCTCACGACGGACAGGGTTTCTTCAGCAACATTTTCCTAGTAAAGAAGAAATCTGGAGAGTTCCGTCCGGTTATAAATTTGAAGGGGCTCAACGCTTTTGTAACGTACAGGCACTTCAAGATGGAGGGCATCCATCTTCTGAGAGATCTTCTACAAGACAGGGACTGGTTTACGAGGCTAGACCTCAAGGACGCTTACCCGTCGGTCCCCGTCCACGCATCTTGCCGTCAATTCCTCAGATTCCTATGGCAAAACCAACCCTGGCAGTTCACATGCCTCCCATTCGGCCTCAGCTCAGCACCTTGGTGCTTCACCAAGCTTCTCAAACCGGTTGTATCACGACTACGAACTCAAGGAATTCGGTGCATTATCTACCTGGACGACCTGCTACTGTTCTCCTCAGACAGGTACAGTCTAACGCAACACACACGATATACCATTCAACTCCTGACGTCCCTAGGCTTCGTGGTAAATTACCAAAAATCGGAACTATTCCCAGCCCAGACGATACAGTTCCTGGGCTTCGAGATAGACTCCAGGACCAGCACCTTACGACTCCCGATCTCGAAGATCACAGCCATCAAGAAGGAACTACGCAGGGTCATCCGCTGCCACACCATTCCTCTCCGCAACCTAGCTCGGATCGTGGGTCTACTGTCCGCATCGATTCAGGTAATCTTCCCAGGCCCACTACACTACAGGGCGATGCAACATCTCAAGGCCTCCTTCCTCCGCCGGAACCCTTCCTACGACCAGAACATTCTGGTAACGGAAGAAATCAAGGAAGAACTCGGATGGTGGTTGGACAGCATGGAGGCTTGGAATGGCCGAGCCATCTTCGGGAATTCTCCCGACATCGTTCTGGAATCAGATGCCAGCCTTTGGTGCTGGGGCGCCACAGGAGAGGGCGGATCGACAGGAGGCACTTGGACTTCACAAGAAACCAACCTCCACATAAACTGCTTAGAACTCCTGGCGGGGTCGTTCGCGATCCGCAGCTTGGCGAGAGACCACACGGACTGATGCATCCTCCTCCGGATGGACAACGTCTCAGCGGTCCGCTACATCAATCGCCTGGGAGGAGCACGATCCAGGCTCCTGTCAAAAATCACGAAGGACATCTTCGAATTTTGTCTACCCCGGAGAATCTCCCTGATGGCAGAATACCTCCCGGGAGACACGAACCTGACAGCGGACTGGTTCTCACGCCACTGGTGGGACAGCAGCGACTGGAGACTGGACCCAGCGATCTTCCAACGTCTTTCGGCCAGGAGGGGTCCCCTCCACCTAGACCTCTTTGCTTCACGCAACAACAGGCAGACAGACAAATACTTCAGCTGGCTCCCAGATCCAGGGAGCAAGGCAGTAGATGCGTTTCTCCAACCTTGGCCACCCTCGGGGGTGTATGCCTTTCCCCCATTCGCCATGGTGGCACGGACGATGCAATACCTAAAGACCCAACGCGGATCCTTGCTCCTCATCTCACCCCTATGGCCGGGTCAACCATGGTTTCCGGATCTTCTAACAGCATCCTACAAGGATCCTCTCCTCATACCGTCCTACCCGACACTCCTTACGGATCCAAAAGGGAACCAACACCCGCTCATCCTGGAAGACCGTCTCACGCTGATGGCCTGGACACTTTCAGGGGAGCCTGGCAAACCGAAGACTTATTGCAAACGTCTCGAGATCTCCTATGGGACTCATGGGCACCAGGAACCAGACGATGTTACTTATCAGCATGGAACTCCTGGTCTACTTGGTGCAGTGAACGGAATTTCGATCCCTTTACGGCACCTATAACAGCCATCTTGAATTTCCTCTCTCACCTCTTCTCCACGGGCCGATCTTATCGATCCCTCAACGTCATACGCTCCGCAATTTCGGCAGCCCACGTTACGACCCAGGGGATCCCCGTTGGAAAAGACCCATTGGTATGCCGTCTTCTCAGGGGCATCAGACTACAGAGGCCTCCAAGACCTAAATATTCCCGACTATGGGATGTCGAGATCGTTCTACAATTCCTTAGGGACTGGCCGGACAACAACAGACTCTCGCTCTGACAGCTATCAGCTAAACTGACACTTCTACTTTGTTTGTTCTCGTTCCGCAGAGTCTCGGACGTACGAGCATTCGACATCGATGTTTTTTCGGTCTCCCCGAAGGGAGTTACCTTCCAAATTTCACGCCGTACGAAATCCGATTCCACATCAGTTTTCTACCCTTTTTTCCCTACAGAACCGCTTCTCTGCGTGGTGTCCACCCTGCATCGGTACGTGGAAGTCACATCCCGATAGCGGGTCTCACCTTCGGGCCAACTCTTGGTGTCCTACGTTAGACCCCATGTATCAGTCTCTACCACAACCCTGGCCAGATGGGTAAGATGGATTCTATCTCTGGCGGGCGTAGAGGAGACCTTCGGAGCCCACTCCGTCCGGGGTGCGGCGGCCTCATCAGCTTTCGCCGCAGGCGCGTCCCTGGCAGACATCCTACGAGCCGCAGATTGGTCACGAGAATCAACCTTTCGGACCTTCTACTTCCGCCCGAACTCGGGGGCAGCCACGTCTCTCCTGTTTCAGCGTTAAAAATGCAAAATATGAAGCCTCCTGTCATGTGGTAAAATTGAAGATTATGCTAGCGCTAGTGTACTTATAATCTTAATTTTAATAATGACAGGAGGCGAGTATTTTCCCACCCTCCACACCCTCGAGGAATGAGATCCCATGTAAGTATACCTATACTCTGAAGGATGAGATCTCATGTAAGTATATCTATACTCTGTATATTCCTTCCTTTTTTCTCTGTCCCATTACTCACCTCATTTAATCGGACTTGTACCTTGTTTAGCTACAGCCTTGTTACTTATCACTGTCATACTTAGACTAGTTTTATCTTTCAGTGCAATCTGTGTTGGGTTTATTACATCACTGCAAACAGTTGCCAGACCGGTTCCTAACCTTTTCCACGCTCTCTTTCAGCATAACTTCAAGACATTACAGCTTACGCTCAGGATGGACATGTTTGGACCTTCCTTCAGCCACCAGGACTTCGTACTTCGGAAAGTCACCCGTTGGTGCATGTTTGGGCCATCCACTAACCTCTAGGACTTCGCACTTTGGAAAGTCACCCGTTGGTGCATGTTTCAAGACTTTTTCCGTTTCTTTAACCCCTTCAGGACCGCTGACGGTTCAGGACCGTCAGCGGTAAAACGTGCGTTTGGACCGCTGACGGTCCTGAACCGTCATAACGGTCTGGGGCTACTTACCTGATCGCCGTCGGTCCCACGGCGGCGATCAGTGCTCCACCCGGTCCAGGGGGACTGCCTGTCTGCCCGGGCAGTCCCCCCTCGGCAGATCAGGACCCCACGGCCATGTGATCACTCGATCACATGACCGCAATAGGGGTCTTTGTATCTGCCTGCAGGGGGACTGTCTGTGCTGACAGGCAGTCTCCCTGCAAGTAAAAAATCCAAAAAATAAAGTAAAAAAAAAACCAGTGTAAAATCAGTGTAAAAATAAATGAATAATATGTG